>NW_017306708.1:1135696-1188782 GCF_000935625.1 Nanorana parkeri
TACCCATGCGGGTGGGGGAAGGGGGGGGGGGGGAGTATGCACTGTATGCCTAAATTTCATGCTGCATTTTTGTACAGTCAGACCTATAGAAGTCATTAGCAATGCATATAATATGTAAACGCATTGGAAATTCAGATTGACACATTTCAATAACACACCTCAATGCACAAAGGAAATGCACACTCATACATGACAATGCACCTGCCTATCGGTACAAAAAAAAAAACACACCTTTAACCATACACATAGATATAAATGGGCTCTAATGGAAACTTGAAAATATATGAGTTGTCCAGTTGCTATCATGCATGCAGGGGTATGTGTGTCTACAGATGCAAAGCTGGGAGCACGCACGTAGAGGTGTCTTCATGAGTCCCTGCAAAGCAATGAAGACACCTGAAGATCTGCACCAAGGAAGGTGGGTTTTGTAGACAATAAATTCTAAGCGACCACGAGCTAAAATACAAAACAGGACTTCAGACAAGGTTAGTGCTGAGGTCTTATGCACTATATTATTTTTTTGGGTTTAATAATATTTAAAATTCATGGTACTAGTAAGGGCAAATTAATGGCAAGTAGACAATAGAAAGGAGATCATGTTAAGGAGCCAAAAAATGTTCTACTCACAGCCATAAAAAAGGCTGATATTGCAAGTGCCCACTGCCTATTGAAATTAGTCCAGCTCTGTCATTAAATATTTTATTCTATCAAAACAGCAAAAGTCAAAGTAAATTCAAAATTGTTTCTTACATTTCCAAATCAGTTCCATAAATAGGACAGCTTAAGGCCCCATTCACAATTGAGTTCTTAAGGGAAAGAATCCTATTATTCGTGTTGCTTGTCGTGTGAAGTTTGAATAATTTATTTTGGGACAGAATAATGCATTTTTGCCACCCCCCCCGCATTTTTCTCCCATTAACCAGTCTGTTAATAGAACAATTTTGCTCCTCTACAACAAGCCGTGCACCACAAACGCGCAAAGAAAAACCTCAAAATTGCCTGGCTACACTCACGATTAGGTGGGAATATGCCCTAAATCTCGTTGCTTAATGTGGTCCGCACCTCCACCTTTCCTTTTCTATAGTTCTATAGCTTTTGCGTGTTACACATACTGGAATAATCTTCATATTTTTGCTTTGATGAATGTGTACCTTTAAATCTCAACATGACTTTCCATAGTCTGGAAAATCCGACCCATGTGTGCGGCATGACTCACTTCTACCACCCCAGGGGTTAGGACCACTGAGAAATGTTCCAGGGCATAACAACTCTGAAATCAGCATGATTTAAATCCTGTTGGGCCAATTAGAAGGGGTTTATGTGTTAATTGGTAGGTACATGACTTGAGCACCTGCAGGGCGAGGTACTGAGCGACTTCTGGGCTTTTCAGCCTTCAACATAACAAACTGAGACTTAAAAATCACTCCTGCGTATTTCATTGTAATGCTGCTTACATATACATAACATGACCTTTCTGTCAATTAATTCGTGTATAGGCCTCAAAAGAGCAATCACTGTAAATCCACTGGATTTATTCTGGAATGTTATGCAACCTTCACATCAAGCACAGCATCAAATTACTCTCAAATTCATTCAAGATAAGAAAACAGCCAAGTGGTGAAAAGAAGGTTCCAGCTACTACTTTGTGTCATTTTGATGAAGGCACATATGGTTTAAAATGATGAGATTCTGTCCAAATGATGTCAGCAAAACACTCTGAAAAGCTTGGTGGAAACATAAAATTCCCCAAAAAGTTTAAATTGGACCTTGACTTAGCAACACAAATAGCAAGTTAGCAGTATAGACCCAAAGTAATGTGTATTCATTCATTCACAGTTGTTTCTACATCAAATTCTTCAACAAACAAGTGGTTTATTAAATAAGACTGCTCCTTGTACGATTTTGGCACATGACAACTGTCTTTAGTGCCCGTTTACGCCTGATGTGGCAAAGCTGCCCAGCGCAGTCTTAGCGCATAGACATTGATTTGTTTCCACTAACGCGGCTGCTGGCATGAACAAGCCCTTAAAGCCTATCTCTGGGGAAACAAAAAAAACCTCCCCTTGTAGTGGGGCTACCCCTGCTCTGTGAGACTTCTCTACTTGTATATGTCAAGGGGTCCGATGTAAAGCACTTTTACTTACCTGGTCCCCACTCCTGGTGGCTCCAATATCAGCACCCGCAGCCTCTTCCCCCACCGCTCTGGAGATCTGATGCCTGCTGACGTCATTATGTAACACTGCAGGGCCCATAACCCTGCAATATACGTGAAGACGCCAATGGATAGTCCACAAGCCGGAGTGAAGAGTGGTGAGCACCAGCCGCAGGGCAAGTGGGGTAACAGTAAAAGTTCTTTACACAATGCCCTAGACATAAATGAGCAGTTAACCCTTGCAGTACGGGGTAGTCCCACTGCAAGGGGAGGTTTTTAGTTTCCCTGGAGATAGGCTTTAACCACTTGAAATCCGTGTGATAAACCCTCTTCCTGTCCAGGCCATTTTTTCAGTATTCAGTGCTGAGGTGACTATACATACTACTGCAGAAACTCTGAACATTGCCACTGTCTTCATTCCACATTGGTTTTCGACCGGGATTCCACGCAAGGACCAAGACAACACCTTGTGACATGCTTCCAGTCCCAAAACGTGACTCCACGACCACGCCAACAGAAGTGTCCCATCACCACACCACCCATCACATGTAAGTGCTCAACATCCCCTTTCACAACCCCACATATACACATCCTCATCACTCCCTATTCACACACCTGGCATCAGACTGTTGCGCTCCTGCCCTCTTCTTTTTCCTGTTCAGTTTTACAATTGGACACCCGGGTCCAATCAGTATAGGAGCAGCACACTTGCCACAATTTGTTACACCACCCTGGGAGTGCGCTAATCAATCAGTCTCACCTGAACTTTCTAATGCTGAGGTGACTGACATTTATTCCGTCATGCAACACTGTACTGAAATTAATTTTAGATCTTTTTTTGGGGACAGATAGAGCTTTCTTTTGATGGTATTTATTTACCACATAAAGAAAAAAAAATGTGAAATAAAAAACTGTTTTCCATACTTTGTTATTAAACATTTATTATGACCCATTTTTTTGGTAAAATATAAAAGACGGGGTTGTGTCGGGTAAATAGATACCAACATGTCAAGCCTTAAATTTCGTGTGCCCGCAAAATCGCAAAAAACTACCATACCCAAAATTGGCCATAGGCGACACTTTAAAAGCTTTTACTGCCCATCAATTTAGTGTTAAGAGTAATTGATGGCCCTACAATTTCGCTTGCTTTTTTCGAATTTTGCGGTGATATGTAACATGTGTGGTGTAATTGTTATTTTCACACGTAGGCTCATATAAAGCCTGTTTGCATTTGTATGTATGTGTACCTTGGGGTGGGGGCCATAAAATTTTTTTTATTTAATTTACATTACTTTGCACTCCGTGATTGGAGGGGAAGATCAGACCATGCAAGTGTGCTGATCTTCCAATCCAGCCACAGAGCCCTGTCGTGCCCTTCCTAGGCCTGCATGGAGGACAGCGGAGCCTGGTATAGTTGGCGGCAGAGGGGGCGCACACTTCAGCACACCATATAAGCGATCTGGCGGCTCTATAGCTACCCAAACGTTTGTATGTAACAGCCATCGCCGGCTGTTTAAAACTTTACACGTGTGAGTGGGAGTGGGAAAGGACATTTAAAAATGTAACCCATCTAAGAAGCAGCAGTCCGGTATGAAAACACTATGCCGAACTTCCTTTTAAAGAACTCCAGTTTTAAAGACCATGTGCATACAGAGTGCTATGAAGGAACTGCTATTCTCCAAACATAATTGTGTATAATTTCTCTTTTTTCCCCCCGGCTTTTGGAAAAGCTGAACTGTAAACTTGCAGTAATTTCACTCTGTAAAGTGAAGTGAACCAGTGTTCACTTCAAACATCCAATCACATGTGCAATCCAACCATATTTGCAGGGATTTAAAGAAAACAAACATCTCCTGCACAAATGGATTGAGGTTCATTTTACTTTGCTTCACTCTCCTGTCCATATGTCAGGGTGAGTGACATTAAAGCGGACAGCAGGAACGTTTTGTCAAATTCAGCATTAGCAGCAACCCTGCTATACATAACACATCTGTTATGAAGTAACATAACACATCGGATGGAGTCTAAGCTGTCAAAGCCAACAGTCAGTAACTGTACCAGATAGAAATTAGCCTGGTCATAAACAGCTCTAAAAAAGCAACTGTCCCAATTCTAAGGATGATGGGATAATTGGGCCATTTCTCATAAAAACATAGAAGAGGAACGGCAGAAAAAGACCAATTGGTCCATCAAGTATTCCCCTATTACTGTTGACTGACTTGCTAGGTCTGCTGAAAGTCTGTTCCAGGCATCCACTATTCTTTCTGAAAAATATTACTTTCTAAAGTTAGGTTTGAAGGTTTCCTACTACTAGAATGTCCCTCTGTTCCTGATCTTAGATTGATATGAAAATCTTGCCCCCTGATCCCTATTCAAAACCTTAATATTTTTTAAGAACTAAAGGAGAAAACATGTATTAACCCTTGCAGCGGGGCTACCCTGCACTGCAAGGGTTAAGTGCTCCTTTGTGTCTAGATGCTACAAAAAAAGTTATACTCACCAGGTCCTAGGAGCCGGCTTGTTCTTAGACCAGTCCCTACAGCCTCTCTCCCCCTCTGCTGCAGTGGTCTAAGGATCCTGCTGTCATCACACTCTATACACTGTGCATAGACTGTATATACATGTGAGGACACCAAGGACCAGTCCCATCTGTGCAGCGGAGGAGGAGACACAATTCAGTGATCACAGAAGCAGGGAACCGTCTCGGATGGTCTAGTGAGTATAACTTTTTTTTTAGCACCAAGACAAAAATGAGCACTTAACCCTCTCTCCATCCAATGTTCCTGGAAAGTTATCCAATGGTCACATAGATAATGTCAGGAGGCATATGTTACTTAAAAAAATTTAATTTCCTACAGCTCCATCCATTTGTAATAGGGTGAGGAGGATGTTGTATATAAATATCAAAAGATTTTATCTTTTTCTATAGACAGTTTCTATCTATGGGGGTTATTCACTTAGGAGCCAAAGGATCCAGCCGTAGCTTAGTCAAACCGAAGGGCTGCTCTACAGGCTATTCACTATAGCCCGTACAGCAGCCAAAGGCAGCCCAGCCGCTCAGACGAGACGAAGGCATATGCAGCCGCTCAGACGAGCCGAAGTGACAGCCGGAGCGGGGCTAACTGCCTGCCGTTGACAGCTGGGCGAGCCAGCCGTGATCTCAGGGCTGGCTCTGCCCAGTTGTAATGACAGATTAGCGTCCCCAAATGACCTGGAGATGCTGATCTGTCATTTAACAATAACAACTGGGCGGAGCAGGTCGTGACATCACGGTCGCCCAGTTGTTATTCATTGGCCGGGACCTGCTAGAAGACGGGACCTGCTAGTGCTGGCCAATAGGAAACAGTTTGGCGGAGCTAGCTGTCACTGCTAGCTCTGCTAAATTGTTTTTTTTTAATCATTATTTCTTTTTTATTTTTACTATTTATTGAACTTTTAAAAATATTTTTTCAACTTTTTTTTTTTTTTTATTGATTTTCTATTCTGCTCGGTACCACAGAGGCACCAAGCAGAATAGCCAAGCCGATTGCCGCTAGGCGGCATTCGGCTATTCGCACACTGCCGTTTGGCCCCTATGCGAATAGGGTCAAACAGGAGCAAGTGAGCTGCCGGAGCTTCGGCTCAGCCAATCCTGATGTTGGATCGGCTGAGTCGAAGTCCTTCTGCACTTCGGCTCAGCCGAACATGCAGAGTATGTTTGGCTGACCGAAGTGCAGCCGATGTACGGCTGATTTCAGCCGATGTACCGATGTGCCGAAATCAGCCCTACTGAGCCGTAGTGAATAGCCAAACGTTGTTCGGCTCACTTCACTTCGGCTGGGTTAATCACTCGGCTGCCTTCGGCAGCTTTGTGAATAACCCCCATGTTTATTTATTGACAACCAAGACCTAATTTCACATTTGTATCAATATACTCAAGCACAATGGAAAATGAAATACATGGCAGAAATAAAGGAATACCGAGCATCTGTATCAAAATATAATTGGCAGGCAACGCATAAAGTGTGTGACAATGGTGCTGAAAATATTACCCAATTAAAAAAAAACCTATGTATTAAACAGGCATGGAACATTTGGGCTCTTTAATAAGCAAATACATAGTGCACAGGTTACTGCGCTTCGCACACAGTCATGGCACTTTACACTTCCTTATGAAATATACCACCATAGTGAGAGAACATCTTTAGATCCAAAATATTAAAATAGTTGTATTTTACTGACCAAAATAACAGTGAATAAACACATCCAACAAATGACTGTAGTGCACCCTCCAACTAATATACTGGCTTATCTTCACTCTACATATGCCCGACATATCCCACAAGCTAACATCCTCAATAAATTCATCATCTTACAATTACTCTCTAAAGAAAGACTACAGCCCTTAGCTCCTTATTGGACATTTCCTATATTCATAGTCAATTCTGTCTTTTGAATTTTGGACTCATTACTACAAGAACTCATGGAAAGGAAAGTGTCTTTATGGCTTATAGCGGCAAGTTGGATTCAGTGTGTTAT
Source organism: Nanorana parkeri (assembly GCF_000935625.1). Taxonomy (NCBI): domain Eukaryota; kingdom Metazoa; phylum Chordata; class Amphibia; order Anura; family Dicroglossidae; genus Nanorana; species Nanorana parkeri. The sequence goes on from NW_017306708.1 coordinate 1,142,367, forward strand.
TTTTCCAGTAAAGGTTGGAAAATTCCTGCAAATTCTGTCCTATGTTTTCATACTAGAAGCAATTTTATTGTCATATGAAACCTGTTGTAAGAAATTCCTATTGCAAGCATCTTTGAATAGATACCTACTTTGGCCGTTACTTTTTCTTTATTGTATAATATGTAATTCTTCTAGCAATTTTCTCTCTAGTTACTGCCTGTCTGAGCTGTCACTTCCATATGATTCTATGGAAGGCTCTCCAACACCCAAAGAATGGGACACTGGCAGAAGTGAAAGGTGGAGATCACTGGATCTGTCAGTGTTAGTATATTGTTACCTGCAGACCGGAGTCGTTACACTTTACTCAGAAAAAAATATTGCTTTAGTTTAGCTGGAGTTAATTTCTATTAACCCTTGCAGTGGGGCTGCCCCTGCACTGCAAGGGTGAATTGATCGTTTTGGTCTAGGGAGGAAAATAACAAAGTTATACTCTGGCTGGCTGTGACATTTCTCCTTCCAGTCTGTCTCCTGCACCACTACAGCAATGTTAGGTCCCTTGGTGTACTCACATCCTATAGACTGGGTATAGAACATAATGATTCAGGGACCTTAGAGCGCTGCAGCGGAGGGGGAGCGAGGCTGGGAGGACCGGTCTAAGAACAAGCTGGCTCAGAGTATAACTTTTTCCTTCGTAAACAAAAACAAGCAGCTAACCCTTGCAGTCCGGGGGTATATATACCCAATCACTAAAATCACTAAAATCTTATAGAAGCTTTAACAGGTTAATTTAAACATAATTTTCAAACTTTTACATTTACAGCTTTAATTAAGCTAATATTTAGCAATCCTGCCATGAAGGTCCTGGGCAGACTCTTCTATGGTGACAACACTCTGTTTTCTAATTGTTCTCCTGCATTGTCACCATGTGACATGCTCTCCCAATAAAGACTACAAGTGGCAGTACACACATTGCACAGGCATGTTCCACTGTTATAATCAAACAGGAAACCCACCTGGAGTGCATGATTGTGGACAGAGATGGCAGGGATAGGTAAATCTGGCAATCCAGCTGTGCTAAAACTACAAATGCCATCATGCTTCTGCCTCTGGGAGTCATGCCTGTGGCTGTAAGTCTTGCAAAGTCTTGGGACTAATTACAAGCATATGGTAATTGTTTATGATACCCAATGCTTTAGATGATTACATGTGATTCAGTTAAAGTTTACACCTACTTTAGGTCTCATTTTCAAAGTTCTATAACTTACTGCATGTATTTTGTACATCAACCCACATATTCTTTATCTTACCTTGTATGCATCTTTTATGTTTAAAGGCTGTCCATACTCTGCTACATAGCCTACAATGCCCTTACTCCACTCCAGACGGATGCAGTTATTTGAAGCCTCCTCCAGTGTTGTGCCTTCAGCTACATCAAATAGTCTGCTGACCAGAAACTTCTCATTGGAACTATCCTCGCACACCAAGAAAAGGGAGTATCGGTCCGCAGATATAAGTTCATTAATGTGTAAGAAGATTTTATGACAAAGGGCAGTGACGTCTAGATGACTTGATATATCTTTCACCAGTTCCAGAAGCCTTGAGCACTGATCGCTTGCAGTCGATATAATGGGGGGTTGCAGAGGCATCTGTTCCTTCTTTTCTGAATCGGCAAGAAATGTCAGTGCTCCCTCAGAGTCTTTAACTACGATGGGCCTGAGAGGCCGGTCAAACTCCGAAGCTGAAATCTTTCTTACTGGTGCCCCTTGGTTGGTGATTTCAGAAGACGTGGCCTGCTGGTTATGTTCTGTATTGCTTTTGCCTCCTTCTTTTGATGCTGGTATTGTATGAACCCTTTCAGCAAACCATGCATTGACCATTTCTCTAAAAAGGAGAGAAAACTGATAAATATTTCACAACGAAGAAGCATGTGATTGATGGAAAGTGTCACCATGAAATATTTAAAGTGACCATCACTCCCTTAACCTTTACTACAGAAAAGAAATGCACTGCGGTCCAAAGTGTGACATCTGCATTGTCTGTAATTTGGCTGGGGTCATTTTAACAATGAAGAAAGATACAGATATTTGATACAGCTGAATAAAACCGTGTTTTTTTTAGGGTCTTTCCTGTGAAGTTAGAGCCCTTACTGTGTTAAAGATATCAGATACTTCTTCTAAAATTATTTGGAGTACTATCAAATGAAGAATAAACATGATACAAAATGACCAGAGCCAGAATTAAATACATTGTATTCTAATGTTTTCCAACATTTCTGAAGACACAGCTTGTTAGATCCCTACAGTTACTATAAAAGGTATTAAACCTCTTGGAAGTTTTCAGGTTTTATTGTTATAGACTAGTGAATCTTCATATATTAAGAGGGGTATTCACAAAGCTAGCCAAAGGATCATCCGTAGCTCCGGCTCATCTTTCGGCTAGCTTCAGCCGCCTGAGCCCTTAGGTTCAGTAGAACCGAAGGGCTGCTATACGGGCTATTCACTATAGCCCGTACACCTCCCGAAGCTGGCCGAGCCGAAGGCATATGCTTCGGCTCCACTGAGCCGAAGTGAAACCTGAAGGAGGCCGATCAGCTGGCCGAAAGCCTCGCAACTGACAGCTGGGCGGAGCCAGCCGCTCCGGCCAGTTCAGCAACCCCAGGAGACTCTAGCAGGTCCCAGCCAATAGGAAACAGTTGGGCGGAGCTAGCTTTCACTGCTAGCTCCGCTCAATTGTTCCTTAAAAAAAAAAAATCTTTTTTCATTGAACTTTATTTTTGGTTTTTAATGATCTTTATTTTTATTTTTTCAATAATCTTTTTTTTTTATCTTTATTTATTTTTTAACTTTGATCATTTATTTACATTTGGAAACAGTTTTTTTCTACATTTTGTTTTTTTCCCAACTGTTTTCATTGTTTTACTATTCTGCTCGGTTCCTCCGCTCAGCAGCATTCGGCTATTTACTCACTGCCGTTCGGCCCCTATGAGAATAGGCCGAACGGCAGCGAGTAGCCTGTCGGAGGTTCAACTCAGCCGATCCAGATGTTTGTTCGGCTGAGTCGAACTCCTTCTGCACTTCGGCTGAACTGAACATGCTGAGCATGTTCGGCCGAACCGAAGCCAGCCGTAGCAGGCCGATGCACGGCTGATTTCAGCCCTTGTAAGGCTGAAATTAACCGTACAACAGCGTTCGGCTCACTTCACTTCGGGTCGGTTATTCACTCGGCTGCCTTTAGCAGCTTTGTGAATAACCCCCTAAATGTTGTCTGTTAACAGAGAATATGCAAACAGGAAGCTTTATGGGTCAAACTAAGTACAGCAAACCATATATCTTTCTTTATTTCTATATCTATATTAAATAGCAGAAAGACACACATTTCAAAATGTCTTGAATTACCTAGATGGAAATAACCTGCAACAGGGCTCTGTGTAATCATTATTATCATATAGATAAGAAAAAGGATGTACGTTCAACGAAAAATAGCCAGTAGATAGCCGGAATGTCCAATATTTCTTTCAATCACGTCAAACACTTGTATTAAGAAGTAATAACTTTGCATATAAGGCCAACAGAAAAAAAAACTTAGCCTATAGAAAGTCATTCTGGTTTTATTTCCTGTGATGATAATTATGTAGTATGGAGAAAAGCAAATGGGAAAACAAAAATGTAATAATAAATGTGTGCATAGGGTCGTGTGAATTCGGAATGGGGCCCTGCCTATGATGCAAATCTAAAAACTGCACTGGTGTCTTTCAGTTCAGTGGCCTAGCTAGTTCCTATAATGACAGTGTTATTTCAGTTTTTTTGCAATTCCCTGGGGATATTAAAGGACAAATGTGCTCATCATGAAAAATCTGCACTCCCTTCCAAAAGATGACTTCACTGTGTACAGCTTTTCTCTGTAGAAAGAAGGCTACAGACAGGAATAGCTGTGACATCATTTAACCTCTTGGCTACATGGACTCCTCTGCTTAAAGTGAACCTGTTCTTTGGTAGCATTAAAGGGGAACTATAATGTTTTACACTTTTTGTAGATGAACAACACCAATAAAGCATAAATACTGTCAATAAAGCATGCATATGTTTAAAAATAAATTGGATATAAACAGAATGGGGGGGATTCATCAGAACTGGAGCAGACAGAATCTGGAGCAGTTGCCCAATTAGCTTCCATCTTGTTTGTTCAGTTAAACATTGAAACTGAAAGAGAGAAGCTGAACTCAGCAATAAACTCTAATGAAGTCACAGAGCTGCACTGTATCTGGTAGTCAGAGACCACGTCACCTTTGCCTACAACCTAAACTGAAATATGTCCAACTGATTCATGTCAAATGTAACTTCAAATGGATCGGCATCATCATACAATAAGCTGCTGGTACATACCTTCAGTTTGAGGGTTTGTTTACACCAGCAGTTGCGCTCAGCTGCACGGTTGCTGGTGTGCTAATGTGCTCGATCAAGCCACTTCTTTTTGTCAGAACTTTATTGAAATTATGTTCTATGGGCTCACCGCATCGCAATGTAGTTGTACCCTGTCTGACTTTTTTTTAGGGCACACCACCGGAACACAGTGGTTACATAGTTACATAATTAGTCGGGTTGAAAAAAGACACAGAACACTATGCCCCCAATGACCCACTGTTGATGGTGTAAACTGTCACCATCCATCACAAGGCAAAATGCCTTGTCTTGCGTTCAGGCTGTGCTGGAAAAAATGCGTTCGGCAGATGGTGTGTACGAGGCTTGAGTGAAGGGATGTTAGTGCACTCCAGCAGCATTTTTCATCTGAAAATGCTCATATTTCCCAATCGTGGCATCTGCATATCCACACACACACTTTGCAATGTAGGGGCTATGAAGGCATGCTGGGGCTCCATTTCCACCTTGTTCTATTATTACAAAATACTCATTCTTTTAGGGGTTGATTTATATTTCTTTCACCCAAGATTCACACATTTTCCAAAATGAATCCAATTAGAATAATGTGTAAATCTTTGGTGGAAGCTGTGTGAATTTTGCGTGAAAACATTTATAAAAAAAACCTTTACATTTTCTAAAAGAAAACATTCCCTTCAAGCTGTTATATATTAATAAACCAACCAATATGCAGCCATTTATTGCCTGGAAATCCATCCCACATTGTCCTTATTAAGGTTTACATCATAATATTTGATATATTTTTAAAGCACTGACCACCCACAATTTTTTTTTTTTTTTTAAACCACCGACAAATTTAAATAACTTAAAAATTGGATAACTTATACGGTTCTATTCATTAGGGGGCTTTTTCCAAAACATTTCCTTTGACTTTGGGATTTCGAATACATGTGCATATGTGACAAACAAACTAGGGTTGATTTACTGCAGGAGAATGTTCACTTTGGAACAGCTTAGTTTCTAATGGTCACTAAACTTTGCTCAATATACAATCATGTGCAAGGAATTATAATTAAAAAAAACAGAAGTTTTGTTTGCTCGGGGGCCCATTTAAAGATTTAAAGTGACACTAAAATCTTAAAATGCATTCAAGTATCTTAACTATTAACAAAAGTGTATGTTTTTTGTGCATCACTCAAATCATCTCTGAATTGGTGGTGACACTGTCCTTCCTTCTGGAGGGTGGCTACTTTTCTTCCCCATGGTCCCTGTATGTGTTGAAAAGTAGCCACCGCTCCCAGCTCACTCCCATGATGGCCTACAATCTTAATACTAATTAGTAAACTAAACATGAGATTGTAGTCCGTCACAGAAGTGAACTTGGAGCCTTCATAACCTTTTAAAGTTCCGCGTAATCAGTAGGAAAAGGTAAAAACATTATAAAAATCTATAATGCAACTTTGTAAGTCCATAAGAGAAAAAAACTATTCCACCTTTCCTACTTCACCCGGATCAATTTCACTGTGCCTATTGGTACTTCACAAAAGTTGAATAAATTCAAATGAGCCCCTAAAGCATTTTATGGACAGAATTCCCTTTACATAATTTGGGGGTGATTCAATATAGGTGTAATGACTTCTGTGGACCAGCCATAAAAACACAATTTTAGTAATTTGGCCCCGTTACATTGTGGTTTCAGTTGGCTGATTGATTCCATTTTATTACAGTACTTGCAATGTTTTTGCTCTCCTTTTTTATCAAATAAACTTCAATCCCTTCACAAAATGTTGTTGTCACATACCAATACTGTCGACATTGTTTCCGGTGGTTTATTTGTTGAAGTCATTTGTGTAACAGTTGTTCAGTCACTGTCATTTTTTTTCTATCCAAATACCGAAATAAAAAAGTCACATTTGTCTAAGACAGGAAATAAATGATCATTTGCTAAAGCTGTGATAATATGTTGTTTGTGCTTGTCAGCTTTTTTTAGAATACGTTCCCTGTGGTTACACATCGAAGAAGGTTATTTCAAGTTATTTACACACTGAAAAAAAATGTGAACACAGCAATAAATGTTTAGTCCTCCACAAGGGAGCATTATTCCTCATATTAGATGTAAAATAGGTTTTAATCTGCTGGGTCTAGCCACAGCGCACAATATTGCGGCACTGAGGGAAAGACGGCTGCACGTCTAAATCGGGATGAATTAGTAAAAGAGAATTACAGTTTGAAACAGTGAATAATCCAAGTTAAAATGCACATAAGGGAGTCACAGATAAGAAAATACAACACCCAAGTCATTTCCTCTAGCAATCAACTAAATTAAAAGGAAATGCTCATAGAAAGGGAATGTTTTTACCAAACAAGTAACTGCAAATTCAAAACAGGTTCTGCAATTCCTCTCCAACGCATTAAGGTCTCTTTCCAGCTAGCTGACAATTTCATCACCGTTTCTGACCCTACCTGAACCCCCAGCATGACTTAGAGGGGTCCTTTGTCCTGTAGAAAGTTCCATTAATTCAGCCGACTAAGGTTGCAATACTCAGTTCCAAATGCAGGGGGTGCTGCATTCAAAACAGGAAATAGTAGGAGGACATAACTGTGATGATTTAGAGAGGGGGCACAGACAAAGTTTACATTCTAAATATCGTACAAAATGTCTTTAACATTTGTCTAAGTTATTATTATTAGATAAAGGAATTATTTATTAAATGTGTACATTTTATGCCAGCTCAATGACTAATGCTGGCCATACACTAAGCTTTTTTTTTCTCATTTGCCCCTCGGAACAAGTATATGACAAAATGCTTGATTCACCCAATCCACGTTAAACAGCCTATTCTCCTGTATTACGTGACTTGTTCTTTATAACCTCATTAGGGACCATTCACAGCATCAGCGAGCACCTGTATTAAAATTAACTAAATGTAGTTTTAAGAAATACTGCAGGAACTGAAGGAAGAAAAGACATCTTATCTTATCAATGTAGTCTCTAAGATCTATTAGAAGCCAGAAGGTGGTCAAACTCATAAGTTCTCATCCAAAACCAAAATCTCAGTTTTGGGCAACTTCTGCATTTAAACTTTATCACGATAACACCTTTTTCGGGAGCATTTCAATGTTGGCCTACTTCCCACTACTATTCCCTTATACACTACATTACTGAATGTTGCATATTGGTATTTTGGTGCGTGTGTTGCAAGTTAAATTGGTTCATCATTTAAACATTGTAATTATCAGTCTAGGCACCAACAATCGGTCTTTAGAACATTGAAATAACCTGTGTACAATTGGAATTAGAACTTAAGATGCCCATACACCTTACGAATATCGGCCGATTTTCGTTTGCGATTGCGTTTTCGTAAGATATTCGTAAGTTTGATGGGGAGTCTACAACCGCAAATACTATACAATCGTATGACGTTCGTCTTTCCAACATGCTAGAAAACTTTGGTTGATCGTATGATTATCACAAGGTTGCTGGCGTTTCCGTATGTCAAAATTTGTACGATTAACACTGCACATGCGCAACCAAAAGTCTGTGCAGTCGATTAACAAAATTTGTCCAGGTGATTTCTGCTAAAGAACGCTAATTGAACTGTGCGATGGTTGTGGCAGGATGGGGCCGCCTTACGAAAATCAAATGACAGTTCGATCATCGGACGAACATTTTTGTCCGATGATTGCAAGGTGTATGGGCACCTTTAGCTACTAACTTTTGACCCCTGACTTACAAATGTTTTTAACTAAATTAGCTAGTTTTGGATAGTGTGGTGCAGAGCTGGTACAACTATCAGGTTTTTATTGCCGTTTGTGTCCTCACTATGAAGATGTACCCATTATCTTTGTACTGGTGACTACTGTCTCCAGCAATGAAAGTGATGCGAAATCCCAAAATTTTAAGTAGCTACTAGAACAGGAATAGAGGGAAAATCATTCAATGGGACGCTTTAGATTGCACTTTTCCTCACTCTTCTGGAGGGATTTCTCATCACTTACTATTTAGAAAGATGATTTCAAAAATCTTAAAAACGTGAGTTTCACCTCTTGGTTTCCATGCGTGCCATCCTATTCTCCAATTGCTCTAATAGTACTCACCACACTCTGCAACACCTTCTTGATCCCCGCCAGGGCTGAAAGCTTTCTCCCGCACTCCACTTGCTACAAAATTTCACCCCTGGTCCAAATTTGTCTATGTCCCTGCTGGAGGGATTTGTCATCACTTACTATATAGATTGATGAGTTCAAAAATCTTCAAAACGTGTATTTCACCTCTTGGTCTCCCTTCCTGCCACCCGGTTCTCCTATTGCTCCAATAGTACTTACCACGCTCTGCAACAGCTATTTTATCCCTGACAGTGTTGAAAGCTTTCTCCCACACCCCACTTGCTACACAATTTCCCCCCTGGTCCAAATAGACCTTGTATTACTTTGTTCCAGTTCTATTTGATGCTCTACAGTCTATTCCTTTGTTGCTATTTCCTCGATTCCCCTATGTGTTTTATTGTATGTGCTCTTTAAAATGTTAATAAAATATTTTTATAAGGATACAGAATACCAGTGAAAACAAGAAATCTTGGCTGCTCTTATAACTATTAGATTATTTGTCCTGGTGACCAGCGTTACCAAGACGGAACATAGGAAGACCCTACGTTTTAGAGATTTTACCACTGCAGGGGGTGAGGGTAGATTACCCAACAGTGACGCATGTTTGGGCGATAACTGTCTAAGATAGGAATTCCCCTGAATTCTGGGAGATTTTCTCTCATTTTCTGTTCGGGACAAGAAATTATTGGAAATACCAAAAATAACTGGATAAAGGTTTTAACCCTTTCCTACATTATCTAAAACTACAGATGTTACATACACTTTAAGTAATAGTATGACTACTATTAGTCTTTTGCAGCTGTTTTATCATCATGGAGAATCCATTCATCAAGTACACAGGGGATTTTTCTTTTCTGGTTAGATGAGAGTTCTGGTTAGTTGAATACCAGATAACAGAGAGTTCACTGTATTTTAAATTTGGAATTATCAGTTCAGAGCACCAGCTGCTATATTTAGACACACCAATTCTTCTGCTGCAGTGTTTCCTTGGCCAACCACTCAGTGTAAAAATGTAGTTCCACTTTTGCAGTAAAATTTGAGAAAATCCATCTATCAGGTTTATTCACAAATGGGTGAAGAGTTTGGAGAAGACAGGAGAAGTGAACAATCTAGGACAACATAGCTGATTTGGAACAATCCTCCAATTCAGTTCCCTTACCAGATCAGCTATTTTGTCCTAGATCATTCACTTCTCCTGCCTTCTCCAAACTCTTCACCCTTTTGTGAATAACCCTGTTTATGTGTGTTATGTGTTCACTTTCACACAGCATACCTAAAAATTATTTTTACAAATATATAGTCACAAATATTGTACAGTGGCTCATATAAAGACTGGCTAGCTGAAATCTATCAAATGTTTGTTTTGGGGTTTTTATACGCCTAAATCCTTCTTGATTGTTTCCTTGTTTGCAAATTATTCATGCAGATGTTTTGTAATATCAGGCAGCTTTTGTCAAGCATTTTTCTTTATGATAAATAAATACAAATGTTGATAAGCATCAAATTAGGGAGCTTTCTATTCTGCAAGTCACCAATTAAATTAGCTTTTTTATGTTATATTGGTTTACATATAATTAAATGGTTTTATTGAAATCTTTTTCGGTTCTTCATTTTCTGATATTTAAGCATTAAAAGCAAAAAGTAAGAGAACCTGAGATGCCTGGCCCCCTAGAAAGACATTGTGAACAATCTGTTGCCACAACAATCACTTCCACAACAGGAAGTGAGAGGAAATCCCTGGTGGTCAGCTGAGTCATCAGAACTGTTTTCCCCACTGGAAGATTTCCTGTCTATTCCTGTTCTGAAGACAGCCCAAAATTTGCCATTTTCTTTCACTTCCAGTGATAATGTTCACCAAGACAGATAGATAGGATGGATCTCCCTAATGGGCTCACAGACAGCAATAACACCCAGACAGGTGTTCGAATCCCTCTATACTCCACCCAAAGCTAAAAAAAAACAACAACAAAAAACTTTTGTCTCCAGTTGTATCTTTAAGTTTCTCTGGAACATATATTTGATATGTTTCCATTACTTTTCCAACTTCTACAGATAGCTTCTCTGCCTGTAAAAATCTACCGCTTTGCAGGAAAGATGCTTGCAGCAGTTCTGTCAGAGTTACGACAGTTTTTATATACACCTTACCGCAATGTAGATGTATCTTTCACAATTTCTGCCATTTGTCGGACTGCCGCTAGATTTATTATTATTATTGGTATTTATATTTCACCGACAATTTACGCAACGCTTTACACAGTGCACATCAGTCCCTTCCCTCAAGGAGCTTACAATCTAACTTATCTATCTCACATGCATACATACGAGGGCCAATTTAGACAGGACCCAATTAACCCTATGCTTTCGTTGGGGTATTGAACAAACTTTATCACTACAAAAAAAGAAAAGGGGGGGAGAGAGAGAGAGAGAGATCCCAATCCCATGAACTAAGACATTGTGAACAATCTGTTGCAATGCTTTAGAATTACTCATAACATATAGAATGAAACTTTGTGACTCTTTCAAATTAAATTAAAATTCCTGTCACCATCAATTTAAATCACAACCTGTTAAACCGTTAGCCTTAAACTGCTTTACATTTTTGTATGGAGACTGTGTTAGAGATTTCAGCTTTTGCACAAGTTCAGTCTATATACATAACATTCAAATGCCCCCTCTAGGTTTTATTCATATACCCCCAACATGACTACACTACACAGCAGATAAGTGTAGCCTGAGCTACTCCAATTGTCCCCTTCACAGATAGTTTACAGAGTAAAAGATATGTATTATCAAGGGTGTAAATCTGGAAATAGGGTGTAAAAAGAGTGAATCTGGTGAATCTAAACTTACTGCAGTCTCTTTTTTCAGTTTGCTTGAATACAAGCATGCGGATTTATCTCATCCACAGAAGTTCATTCACATTTCAATCTCGATTACCTGAATTTGTTCTCTGATAGTTATCCCCAGAACAAAAGTCTGCATGCACATAATTAAAAGCAAGATCCATAATATATCGGATTTGTGGGGATGTTATTCTATATAACCTAATTTCTCTTTAGTCGAAAGGGTTCATGTTCACAGCCAATACTTAAGGTAGTTGATGGTTAATGGCGGTTTTCTGGGTGCAGGGGTTGGCACACTGTGAATTTCACTGTAGCCACCAATGTTCTGCCAACTATCACCTATCTCTGGAAGTTATAAACCTACCAATCCGCCAAACCTTACCTCGTACCTACACCCTAAAATGTACCTTGGATGCTAAACCTACTGGAAGTAAAGGAATTTTAAGAAATGCTGATTGGTAGTCTTTTTAAGACTATGTAAGTCTCTTCTGCCATAAAATCTTCTTTCTACCATTTGGCATTTTTAAAAAAAAATCTATGTTTCATGCGCAGCTCAGCGCACTCAGACCCGGAATGCTGAGCTGAAGCAACTCCCATGCACATGCACGGGCATTAGGTCGTCAAGACCTGGCCAATCAAACAGTCAAAGACTCGAAATCTGGAAGAGGGAGGACTGTAGTGCTGGAGGGGCTCAGTTTGGCAGGTGAGTCTGCCATGTTAATATGATGTGCATACTAGCACATTAGGACTTAAAGCTCCTGGAATAAAGTAGTCGTTGTACTACTGCTTTAACCTCTGACACTAAAAAGTAAAATAACCTTAACACTTAACATAGCTCTTAACCTTACCATTTAAACCCTTTACCTGCCAATAAATGTAACCCCTGGCACAACCATTAAACTCAACACCCTAAGCCCCAACCCTAAACGTAAACCTCACTATCATCTAAATTGTCACTTTTCACCCTGTGCCAAGTCATAGCATGTCCCATGCCAGGATATTCTGCAAAATGCAGAAAACTTCTGCTCTACCAGAACAATGCAGCAACGGGAACGATTCAAAAAGTTCATGGAAAAAGGGAGGATTGGCCAAGTATAACTTTTTCTTTTAAGCACCTAGATGAAAAACATGAGCACTTAACCCTTGCAGTGTGGGAGTAGCCCCCCTGCAAGATTAAGAACATTTTTGCCCAGAGTTCTGCTCTAAGTATATGCAATAATGCATGATTTTAGAGGCATTGCTTGGAGGTACAACAGCAGTTCATCTATATGCTTCCTCTAGTCAGATGCCCACTTGGAATAGAACCAACGATAAGGCTGGATAAGAACACTGAAAATGCCAGCACCAGGTGCACTGTGCACAGAACACGATTCTCCTCTCTACGTGCCTTTGGTTAAAAAACTGCTAAATAATTGTGACTTTGTTAAATCGAATGAACTTTCCAGACTGGAAGTGGCCTAATTTGACCACAGTGGTGATGGCACTTAGCACTGAATATTGTGCTACAATTAAACATATCTATATGCATTCCCTTCGGCAATACTCTCATTCAATTCGAAATACTCTCATTCAATTAGATGAAAACAGTCATGACATTTCTGATTTCTGACAACGTCTGCTGTCCACTGATGAAACACATGGGGAGAGATTCAATAAGACATGTGCGACACATTTCTGGCGGTGTGTATGTAGTCTGAAGCCAAATTCCTGAAAACACTGTGACATTTTTATTGTTCATTGTTATTACCGACGTGTGCGACATTCAAGATTCAAGTCGTTCTTATTTACAACTTTTTTACACTATGGAGTTACTGTTGTGACAAATTAATAAAAGAAATATTGCTATATCGGTGATAAGGAAAGTTGGAGTAAATTGTTGATTGTGTTGCACATATAATCATTGTGTCGCATCTTTAGACAACAAAACTGCAACAAAATTTGTTTTAAAGTAAAACTGAAGCCAAAACTTTTTTTTTTTTTCCAGTTTTTGATAGAGTAAGAGAGTGTTATAACCTTTGTCAGTTTTTTTGCCATCTGTGTCCCATTGACGAGATTTTCCTTATCTATCTCACATGCATAAATACGAGGGCCAATTTAGATAGGACCCAATTAACCTACCGGTCAGGAACATCCCGAGGCCTGGTGTCCCCTGGAGCAGAGACCATCGCGCATGACGTCACCACGCGCTTGCGCAATCACGTCATCGCGCATGCGCGATCATCTAATTGACGCCTGCAGCCATCTTGGTGGTGGACGCCAGCAGAGAGAGGAGGGGACGTTCACCCGGTGGGAAGAGGTATGCCGCCGGGTCCCCTCCTCTCTCCTGACACTGTCGGGCTCTTGGTCCATGACCGAGTGCCCGACTTTTTAGAGGTGGTGAAACCAAAATGACTGTCAGGTATTTTAGTGTCACCCCTCCAGTGGTGTGACCCGGGTGCGGGCTGCACTCCCCTTGTGACGCCACTGCTACTAGCATGTCTTTGAAGTGCAGGAGGAAACCAGAGGAACCACACTCAAGCACAGGGAGAACATGCAAACTCCTTGCAGATAGTGTCCTGGCCAGGATTCAAACCAGGGACCTCCAGTGCTACAAGGCAGAAGCGCTAACCACTATGCAAGAGTATACACAACACTCTTGATAAATTCCAGGGACTACCCTATATAGGACCAACTAGACCATGGGGTAAAGGGTGCAAACTGTACCCTAGTTCTCCCCTACAAACATTCAGCCAGGGTCAGTGCTATCTTTATTTGTTTTTTCATTTCCTCTTTGACTAGATCTCTATAATTAACACATTCCACCATGCTGGTCTGAAATACATAGGCTCTAAGGTTAGGACCTGTGTTTACAGACAGTATAATTAAAAGAACAGAAAACCTAGACACCAAAGGTCTACAAGAAAGTGTCAAAAAGCTACTAATAGCTTTCACAACTATGCGAGTTAGCTCCCGGCTGCAGAGAAATTGACGTATTTGACATATGTAAAACTTTGTTAAACATCCTCAGCTCAGTTACCTTCCATTCTGGCCAAAAAGGAGAAAACAACAGTTGCTAAAATAATAGTTGCCAGTTTTCTTCTGTCTACTAGACAGGGAGTGAATTGCGTATTTAAAAATGCCGTTCACTACTATATCACATGCAGTATTCATTATTTTGGTAATCCCCTGAATCTTTATTCAACAGACAATATTATTAAAACCTCTTTCACATGAACTATTAATAAATATAATAAGTGGCTTTTTAAAGCAGTCGTAAACTGCCAAAGCAAATTTTAAACAGTGGGCCCCCAGGAGGTGTTTGCTATAATGTTCTAGTATGCACAGTCTATTAGCCTATTAGACTTACCTTGCAGGCCATTCCCTCCAGCACTATGATGCCAGTGCTCTCCTTCATTGCCAGTGCTTCCATCTTCTTTCAGGTTCAGCATCTTTGGCCTCTTGATTGGCCGGGCCTGGATGATATTACTCCTGCTAATGCGCACTGGAGCTACTTTATTTCGGCACAGGCCCTTGCCAAGCTACACATGTGGTTTAGTCACACAAGCGGTGACAGCCAAGGAGGAGCGATTTACCTGGTCCGGACCTAAGCCGCTGCAAACACAGAAGGAGCTACTTCCACTGCTGCCCAGTCAGCTGCAGCAGGGGAATCTCCCATCCAGAGCTATACGTAATGATGTCATTGACCTTATAGGTACACTTTGTAAAATTTGGTCATTGACATTGACCTAATATGCGTATGTGGCCATATCAGGTCAATGTCAGCACAAGCATCCCACTCCTTTATTTATTTGCAGCTGCAGGTTGGGGAATGCCCCAGCCCACAGCTGACTGGATGGGTGGCCCATGACAATTATGTGTTCGGAGCTCAGATTTGGTCTGGACCTGAGCTCATCCCTAGGGCAATTATGACAGAAGAGACATACAGTGTCTCTTCTGTCATAAAAAAAAACCTACATGTCCCCATTTTTTCTCTTAATGACTTTACTGTAAGGAAAATAATATAATAATAATAATGTTATTATTAATATTGTTAATAAAAAAAAACAGGGCAAAACAAATGCATCTTAAAGCAGAACTCTGGTTATACATTTTCTTAACCCTTGCAGTGGGACGACCCCCAAACAGCAAGGGCTAAGTGCTCGTTTTGGTCTAGCTTTAAAAATAACAAAGTTATACTCACCAGATCCCCTGAGCTGGCTTTCTCTAAGACCGCCTCACTTCCCCTCCTCTGCAGCGCACTAACGTCCCGTGTGTCATCACATCCAATACTCTGTGTATACTGTGTATAGGACGTGAGGTCGCCGAGGGACATACCTTCCCTGCAGTGGTGGAGGAGAGAGGCGGAAGGGACCTGTCTTAGAGCAAGCAAAGAGGATCTTTGTTATTTTTTAACCTAGACAAAAAGGAGCACCTAACCCCTTGCAGTGTGGGGGTAGCAATGGTAAGAAAAAAAATTACCTGGAGTTCTGCTTTAAAAATTAGAACTGGTGCCTACAACTGTTGCCTACCTAAAGCTGGCTCCTAACAAAATCCTGCTGGCTCCTGGACTGGACAGACTGGCTCCTGAATTCCATATTCATTTCTCCACCCCTGAATGGATGCATTTTCTAATATACCTCTTCCCTATTTGCATGACAATTCTCATGAAAAGCATGAAAACATTTGATCATATCTCCTTCAGAAATAGTGAGGGCTGCACGATGAAATGCAATAGCAGGTTTTCCATATGTTTCGAGGAAGTATAAGAGCCTGGCACAGATGGTTCTAGGGAAGCAGGTGGTTTAGACGGCCGCATTACTAATGTTAGTCAATAATTAATCTGATCTTGTCTGAACGATCTCTCTGACAATCTGATCTTTCATCTTGCAAGCTACACGGGCGTGCAAAATGATCTGTGCATGTTTTGGCTTTTGCAGATGTGCAAGTAGACAGAAGCTTTTGTGGAACAATTTAAAAACCATTAGCTGGCTCTTCCTAAATCTGTTACTGCCTGGGGAGATCTAGTGCATCGATTGCTCTGAAACACCCGTGCACCAAAAAGAACACTCGATGAAAATAAAACACATCAGAAAAGTGAAAACACTTTCTAAGATGTATTCTTAACTGCGCGATAACGTCAGGTCCAAAGGGATTTCTTCCAAAAAGTATCCGAAAAAGCACTGAAAGTGTCTCTACTACGACTAGGACTTTGCTATTCAAGAAACACTGTGGCTTTAAGATCTTTTTCCTACATTTGTTCCTTGATCTGATCCTCAGCAAACAAGCACAGCTGACTGTTATCCCTGTCTGGGAACAACTTGTATCCAGCAGTTAATCTGTTACATATTTCTTGCATAGTTACAAGTTAAATCTTGGCAGCGTGTTCGCATTATTATTCAGCGTTCTAATGAAATCTCGGTGACAATCAAAAGGTGTTTTTGAAGCTGGCCATGCACACATGTTATTTATATTATTGTAGTCCTGGAGCAATCCCTTCTGCAGTGATTTCCCTATGCAGGCTGTGAAAAGGAGAGCTCTTCTTGTGTGGGTTACTTGGAAACAAAGCATATCCCAACTCGCTTTCCTCTCCTTATTAGGACACAAGAACCCGCTCTCCACTGTCACAAGTGTCTGATCACAGCATTGCAATGGTCTACACCAGTCACAGCACAACATGGCAGGGAACTCTCCACTGAACTCTATCTATATCATCCAACTTATCCATATTAATTGTGTCATGCCTCCACACAAGCAGAAGACGGGCTCCAGTACTATATGCATACCATCAGAGGAAACTCTGCAAATCCACCATCTATTATCTCTCTATCTATCATCTCTCCACATATCTATCTATCTATCTATCTATCTATCTATCTATCTATCTATCTATCTATCTATTTATTTTCTTTACCATCAATTAACTGTCTGTCTCTTTATTTATTATAGGTATTCCTATACGGCTGTCAATTATCATCTAATTATCTATATATCTGTCAGTTATCAACCAACTATCTGTCTAATATCCATCTATCAAACATCTATAGATCTGTCTATCATTTATCAAACATCTACAGATCCGTATATCATCTATCAATCAACTATCTATCCATCAATCACTCTTACCCATATTTACAGTGTGATGGAAGGAAGCAGAAGATGGGCTTCAGAAGTAAAAGCATAACATCAGAGGAAACTCTTTGGATACTCTATCTGCCTATCATATATCAATTATCTATCTATCACCCATCTATCCACCTATATGTCTATCATCTATCAATCATCCATCTATCCACCTATATGTCTATCAATTATCTATCTATCTATCAATCATCCATCTATCCACCTATATCTCTATCAATTATCTATCTATCTATCTATCAATCACCCATCCATCCACCTATCTGTCTATCATCTATCAATCATCCATCTATCTACCGTTCTGTCTATCATCTATCAATCATCCATCTATCCACCTGTATGTCTATCATCTATCAATCATCCATCTATCCACCTATCTGTCTATCATCTATCAATCATCCATCTATCCACCTATCAATCATCCATCTACCCACCTATATCTCTATCATCTATTAATCATCCATCTATCCACCTATATGTCTATCACCTATCAATCATCTATCTATCAATCATCCATCTATCCACCTATATGTCTATCACCTATCAATCATCTATCTATCAATCATCCATCTATCCACCTATCTGTCTATCATCTATCAATCATCTATCTTTCTATCCATCTGTCTATCATCTATCTTTCTATCCATCTGGCTATCATCTATCTTTCTATCCATCTGCCTATCGTCTATGTTTCTATTTATCTGTCTATCGTCTATCTATCCACCTGGCTATCATCTATCTTTCTATCCATCTGCCTATCATCTATGTTTCTATTTACCTGTCTATCGTCTATCTATCCACCTGGCTATCATCTATGTATGCACTATCTGTCTATTATCTACCAATCATCTATCAGTCATCTATTTATCTATCAATCGTCTATCTTTTCATCAACATTTACAGTGTGATGGCTGGAAGGAAGCAGCAGATGGGCTTCTGTAGTAAAAAGCATAACATCAGAAAAAGTTTTTCAAATGCTCTATCTATCTCTTTCTCTCTCTCTCTCTCTATCTCTCTCTCTCTCTCTCTCTTTATATCTCTATAACTCTTTCCATCTATCTATATCTCCAATTGTGTATCCATCTATTTCTGTCTCTCTCTTCCTCTCTTAATTTTTTTCTATCTCTCTCTTTCTCTCTGTCTATCTCTTTGCCTACCTCTCTTTCTTTCGATATCTCTCTCTTCCTATCTCTTTATCCATCTCTCATTCTATCTCTTTCTTTCTTTCTATTGTCTTTCTATGCCTCTCTTCCTCTATATCTCTCCCTCTCTCTCTTTCTCTTCTCTATCCCCCTCTCTCCCTGGCATCGATCATCATCTGATAGGGATGATGAGGGAGCGGGGTATAGTAGGTAGTAGAAGGAGGAGCGGTAGAAGTAGTGTGTGGGGTACTCACAGTCGCGGAGCACTTACTGTAGAGTACATGGCACATGCGCCGCGTCTTTGTTGGAGTTGGCCTCAGTGAGTGCCGGGGGCCCCCAGTTGTTAGTCTGGGCCCCGGGATTCTCCCCCAGCTCAGGAGAAGCTGTGCCTTTCCCCTGCCACATAGTCCCCAGCCAGGCTGGCGGGAGCGTCCATACGATGATGTGTATGTGTATAGGAGCCGAGTCTTCCCACAACTTCCTAATCCATCCGAGTGATCGCAGACGGAAGTCACAGGAGCATTCTCCACTGACATATCCCCCCATCCAATGTACTGACAAGGGGCGTGCTTCCTGATACTTCTCTCCATCCCTATCCCAGGCTCTATACACTGCCTCACCTGTCCGATCCACGGACTGCCCTCCTCAGCAATCCTCCCGGTGCCCCCTGTGGCTCTGTCATGGCCATGTGCCCATCATGTGGTATGAAGAGAAGTGAGCGCACCCAGCGGACAGCCCCGGAGCCTCCTTACCTCGTAGCTTTCCGTACAAAGTATGAGCGGGTGAAGTCCAGGTGGTCGTCCAGCCAGGACTCTATGCCCTCCTGATCCGGGGGATGCGGGCGGCAGCTGCCCTCCATGGTGTGTGTGTGATCCATGGAGAGGAGGAGGAGGAGGGAGGAGGAGGATACACAGTACACAAGGCTCACAACTCACTGCCACACACAATACAACACGGACTCCTCACAACTTTCTGCTTCTTCTTGTTGGGGAAAGCCTATTGTTATACTCAGTGAACCTTGTGTGAGGGGGAAATGTGAAGAGGAGCCTTGTGAGGGCTGTCATGTCTCTCCATGGGACTGGTGACAGGAGAGGGCAGGCTGCTAGTAATGAGACAGCTGTCCCCAGGAGTGCCTATCAGCTGACCTCCCTCCTCCCTTCATGTCCACCTTCATTGCTTATGGATTGTGCTCACAGGCTTTCAGGTCAGGGAGCAGGGCACAGGTCTCTACCTGCACGTATCAGGTCTGTGGGTGCAGGTATCAAGGTGCAGGTCTCTAGGTGAGGCTCTCTGGGTGCACGTCTCTAGGTGAGGCTCTCTAGGTGCAGGTCTCTAGGTGAGGCTCTCTGGGTGCAGGTATCTAGGCGAGGGTCTCTGGGTGCACGTCTCTAGGTGAGGGTCTTTGGGTGAGGGTCTCTGGGTGCAGATCTTTAGATGGGGGTCCCTGGTTGCAGGTCTCTAGGTGAGACTCTCTGGGTGCAGGTCTATAGGTGAGGCTCTCTGGGTGCAGGTCTCTAAGTGAGGCTCTCTGGGTGCAGGTCTCTAGGTGAGGCTCTCTGGGTGCAGGTCTCTAAGTGAGGCTCTCTGGGTGCAGGTCTCTAAGTGAGGCTCTCTGGGTGCAGGTCTCTAAGTGAGGCTCTCTGGGTGCAGGTCTCTAAGTGAGGCTCTCTGGGTGCAGGTCTCTAAGTGAGGCTCTCTGGGTGCAGGTCTCTAGGTGAGGCTCTCTGGGTGCAGGTATCAGGGTGCAGGTCTTTAGGTCAGGCTCTCTGTATAGGTCTATAGGTGGGGCTCTCTGGGTGCAGGTATCAGGGTGCAGGTATCTAGGTGAGGCTCTCTGTGTGTAGGTCTATAGGTGGGGCTCTCTGGGTGCAGGTCTCTAGGTGAGGCTCTCTCGATGCAGGTCTATGGGTGCAGGTCTCTAGGTGAGGCTCTCTGTGTGTAGGTCTATAGGTGAGGCTCTCTGGGTGCAGGTATCAGGGTGCAGGTCTCTAGGTGAGGCTCTCTGGGTGCAGGTATCAGGGTGCAGGTCTTTAGGTCAGGCTCTCTGTATAGGTCTATAGGTGGGGCTCTCTGGGTGCAGGTATAAGGGTGCAGGTCTCTAGGTGAGGCTCTCTGGATGCAGGTCTCTGGGTGCAGGTCTCTAGGTGAGGCTCTCTGGGTGTAGGTCTGTAGGTGAGGCTCTCTTGATGAAGCTATTAGGGTGCAGGTCTCTAGGTGAGGCTCTCTGGGTGCAGGTATCAGGGTGCAGGTCTCTGGGTGCAGGTCACTAGGTGAGGGTCTCTGGGTGCCGATCTTTAGGTGGGGTCTCTGGGTGCAGATCTTTAGGTGGGGGTCTCTGGGTGCAGATCTTTAGGTGGGGGTCTCTGGGTTCAGATCTTTAGGTGTGGGTCTCTGGGTGCAGGTCTCTAGCTGAGGGTCTCTGGGTGAAGGTCTCAGGGTGCAGATCTTAGCGCGAGGGTCTCTGGGTGCAGGTCTCAAGGTGAGGGTGTCTGGGTGTGGGTTTTAGGGTGCAGGCTGCTGGTCTCTGGTAGGAATTTTAGGAGGGACCCCATTTAAAAAAAACCAAAAAAATGCGCGTGGGGTTTCCCCTCAAAGTCATACCAGGCCCTTAAGGTCTGGTAATGATTTTAAGGAGGAACCCAACCCCCAAAAATGGGGGGACAAAAACACGGGGTCCCCCCTAAAATTCCTAATCAGACCCTTGATCAAAGCACAGGCCTGGCAGGTCAGGAAAGAGCGCCCCCCCGCCATACCAGGCCACATGCCCTCGTCACTGGGAGTGTGCTTTTCACTGGGAGGGTGCTTTTCTAGGGTCGGCGCTGAGTGGCATTCTGACAGATGCAAGCAAATTATAAACAATTGGGCGGAGGTAGCGCTAGCTCCGCCTGACTGTTTACATTTGTCCGGCACCTGACAAGACTTAGCTGTGAGCCATGATTGGGCAAACTCATCATTACTTTGCCCAATCATGGCTCTCCCAGTCTTGCACCAGACCTGTGATCAGGTGCATTGCTTTACTCAGTCAGGGCTCTCACAAGGCACTGTGCAGTACCTTGTGGGGCGATCAGCAGGCAAATAGCCCGTCGCATGCCCTGATAGTTTGTGTCTTCGCCTAAACACACAAACTACCGATGTTGGAGACGAACTGTTGTTCGACACGAGCATCGAGCCAATTCCTAGTAAACGCATGAAAAGGAGCCTTTTATGAACATGACACACATATGCTAAAAAATACATTGTTCCCTGCTCCTTCTCATGATTAAAGGAGAACTATGGGGTCAGTGTTTTTCCCCATAGCTCTCCTTAGGGTAACGGGAGGACACAAACTAGCGTCCTCCCGTCACCCTAAGCTCAGTATACTGCGAGCTACATACTGAGACGCCGGAGCGGATCCCGACATCGATGTCGAGATCCGCCCAGCTGTGTGAGTGACAGCTGGCTCTGCCTATCCAGAGACAGAGCCAGCTGTACCCGCCCCTTCCCCCGTCCGTTCCGCCAGTCAGCGCTGGCGGATCGGAGGGGGGAATCCAGTCAGAGAGCCGTGGCAGGATCGAGAGGTGAGCGAACGCCGCTATGTGTTCGCTCACCTCCCGATCTACTGAGCCGACCTGTGACAGTCTCATTGTCACAGGTCGTCTAGAACTATGAGGTGAGTGGAAATCACTCATCTCATAATTCTCCTTTAATGTTCATTGATTACTATGCCTGAAAAATAAATGTATGCCAAACTTTCTTTTTCTATGACTTTTTTCTTTATTTGACCTTTCTATCAGGTGCTGCTTCTGGTTTTGCTGAGAAATATCAGTAAAAAAACTGAGGTGAGACATTTCTAAAAATGGGATTGAAAAAAGGCAGGAGCACCCATTGGAAGCACCAACCAACATTAGGTATAGCTTTCATCATTACTTCTTAGACACACTTCAGACACACTTCAAAGTTATCCAACAGCTTTCATAATGTAATGAAACAACTTGAGAGACCTTGGGCATCTGTCATCAACATCTGTATGTGAGCAGACACAGCATGAATAAAAACACTAAGCAAAACGAATATGTGTGTCAATTAAAAATCTTCTTATTGCCTTTTTTTCATAGACTACAGTAGCCATTTCCACAGTTTGATTTAACAGTCATCATTTCACATACACTTTCATCGGTTACAGAAAGTTATCTTGAGCTGTTGTGTAGGAATTTGTAACTGCGGGTATTTCAGTCAACATACACTGCAGACTGAAAAAGAAATGGCAAGAAAACTATATTGTATAAGGTTAAGATGCCCAGACATGAGCAGAGATGTTCAGAGGTCTCTTATAGTCGTATTCTAAGTGTGTATATAGAATGCTTCCAACTTCCCTCCAATTAGTTATTTGCTCACATGTTGTTCATGTGGACAATAGGATTATTTAAGGCTTCCATCGGCACATGTATACAACGGTCATAAACTGTGAGTTGTGGCCTCCTATACAAAAAAATGTCCATCATTCATGAAGACTGCCCCATGTCTGTCAGATATGACCATTAGCATGGGTGGACAAAACTCCTAAAGACCAGGCTTCCTGCTGCATCGAATTAGAAATACTGACTGTTTTTCCTTTTAAGTTAACATGTCTTCTATATGAAATAGGTAAACTCTCAGGGAAGATGTAAAGGAAGCATTTGAAGTTGATTGCATGCACAGTATGTTTATATATATATACATCCTGTAGAGCATGCTGGAGAGCAGTGAATCCAAAGGTACTGTGCCATGGAAATAGTTCCTTGTGGTTCACTATTGGTCCCTCACTTTGATGGGCAGCCTCACTGACCAATTATGGACAATTGCGGGTGCAATTCTAGAAGTTACTATTTGCATTTTAGAGCACACCAGGGCTCTTGGATTCCATGGTGCTCTACTAGCTGAATAAAAATCCAACCCACACCTTTTCCTTTTTACTCCGTAAGAAGGTGCAATGGTTCTACTGTATAAATGAAAAAAACACACCAACAGTTAAAGACCTCAAGGTTACACCCCTTTCAAAAGGTGCTGTTATTGCAACTAAGGCCTCACTAAAGATTTTAGGTCATGGTGTGCTGGACATCTTTTTTGAGTGCTCTACCAGGCATGTAAGCATACATATACTCGTCTGCAATTACCTTCTGTACATTTCTATTGGTAGTATAGCATCTGTAAATGACAAGTTCAGGTTTTTGGTTTTTTTTACCAAAAAACTTCCCAGTCTTCTCTATAGCCCGCTAAACACGCAGAGCCTAGCCTGTACAAGTGTACATGTTTTGGATTTCTATATATTAAGAATTTTCCAGTATTATGGTTTGAATTCAGTGGCTGCAAATAAAAATTAATTGAACACATGCTAATTATTGGATTCAAATGTACATGTCCAAGATGTTAAATAGTGATAGCAACATCAGCAATAAACCTTTTACGGTAAGCTCCATAACAACGACTAGAGGCCACCACCTAAAATTGGTGGAGAAAGGATTTCAGCAGAAGGGGGTTCTTATCGGTTAGAGCAGTTAGGGTCTGGAACTCGCTGCCGCAAGCAGTGATTTCACCTTGGAGTGTTGAATTGTTCAAAAAGCATTTGGAGGATTTCCTCAGAGACCATAACATACAGGGGTGCAGGTACACTAAAGAACAAGATCACACATGGACTCATACACACGCATACCCATGCAGAATCACATGCATACACACAATGGGTTGAACTTGATGGACCTGTGTCTTTATTCAACCTCAAATACTATGTAACTATGTAAATGTATTAATGAACTGCCCTGATATCTGTTATTTGTTTTTTAATTTTATTTCTAATTTTAAACTTTTTTTATATACTGTATATTTGCTCATGGCATATACAGGCTCTTATTTGTGCTTGGTACATACTTGCTAAGTACATATAAGTGAGTGCCAGATAAAATATGTACAGATCTGTATTTGAAATAAATAGAAAGAAAATGATCAAGTGTGAAAAATGGGAAAGTCACAGGAACACTTACTTTGAGTAGATGTAACTCAAAAATGTACTTACTAAAAAGACACTGTGAAAGCTGTACAGCACACGGCCTATAGTATGCAGCAACCTTCAGTTAAGTGCAATCTCTATTTATGGACAGGGCGGTAAACAGTGGGCATGACTACATCAAGCTGGACAGTGGGCGTGGCTTTAAGGGTTAAAATGTATGTAAAGGCAAAATGTTTTTTAATTTTTGGATAGACTAGGGAAAGGTTAGACCCACTGTCAATTTTTTATTGCTGTCTTAGCCCCCCTGGGAAAATTCACCAACCTATTGGTCCTGGTGATCATTGTCACTGAAAGAGAAATTGATGAGAAATCCAACATTTTAGAGTTGTTATGAGAACGAGAGGTAATGGTAAGTCTTCCAATAGGAACCCCTGTTCCGTTAACAGGAATAAGATGTTCCGGTGTGTAAGAGGGGAATTTTCCTTACTTTGGGAAGATTTCCTCTTACTCCCTGCAGTGTCTTTAGTAGACAAATCTAAAAAAATCTTTCCTCAGGGACAGAGATGACAAAATAAATAAATAACCAATAGGGTTTTTAACCCTTTCTTACTCTAAAACAAAAAAAGTTTTGACTGTCCATGTACTTTAAATAGAGCCTCAGCTTAGTCACCGCATATACATATATGCCACACACTTGTACCCACCAAGCGCTCAGTACCCCCTTATGTAGGTGCTCATTGTTGTGCCCCTGTACATTAGAGGTTAGTGGTGTTGTGTTCCCTAACATAGGTGGTCAGTGGTGTAGTGTGCCTTACGTTAATGGTTGGTGGAAGCTACGATCACTGGTGTCAAGAATTTGTTAGCTGAGAGAGGAGAGGCTCCGTGTTCTGGCCCACTGGCTCTGGATCTGCTGAGTGATGTTGGTGCCAAAACTAGAAGTGGCTGCATTTCGTCTGAATGTCACTTAACCCATGGCACTAGGTACCAGGTGCTACTGATAGCTCTCTCTAACCAGATGCAGGACTTGTTGCGACCCAAGTCGCAGGCACTGGCGTTCTGCTACTTGGGTGGGGAAGGAAATGAGGGCCCAGCCCACATTGCTTCCTGGGACTATAGCTCCGCATCAGTTTCGGGGGGGGGGGGGGGGTGGGGGCACTTCATGGTTTCTTGCACCCGGGCCCTGTGGTTTCTAGTTACGCCTCTGGTCCCAGGCATTGCCTGGAGAGGATGTCAATGTGAGGGATCTGTGTCTATGCCTCCCAGGTCTGCTGCCCAGGGAGGGTGTAGCTGAGAAATGTTCAGAGGTTCTGGCCTCTCAGCTCTGCTGCTTGGGGAGAGCATATATCCAGATAGAGAGGTCTAGTTCATGCTTTTTTAGGTGTCTGAATAAGGAAGCTGAAGAGGAGTCCTGTTTAGTTATTCCCAGTCACAAATTAAAGATCCACAACTAGCCTGTGCAAGGAGCTGAAGAAACTTAAAGGCAGCTGTCTGACAGGCCTATCTAATGTGCATTGGCCTGTGGCAGAAGCATAACAATATAGAGAGTCCACTAAGAAAGTTCTACAGGGTGTAGGAATTTTTTGCTGTAGTATTTGGGTATCCTGTACCCCCAACCCGCTATCCTAGATTTTTGAGCCAATATATTTTGCAAAAGAAGATTAGACGATTGGCTGAGTGGAAGTCTGTCTGTTGGTTACTGTCAGTTGGTGGGTGAGTGTCCGGGTTCAGCTACAGGGCAAATCACCAATAAAAAAGGTTAGGAGAGCCTGTAGAATCCAGCAGATCCTAGTGCTATACCAAAAAAATCTATTAGAGAGAGAAAAGGAAGGATACTGAAATGTTCTTTATAAAGACCCTTTTAACAGTGATTACTTTTTATTAGCTTTCAATGGCATCATATGGTCAGGGACTACACTGACTGGCTTCAGGATAGTAACATTCAGCCTCATTTATAAGAATGGTAGGTCTTCTGACCTAGACTTTCAGTACAAAGGGCAGACATAGATGCAAGAATGCATTATACAATACTTCCATTATGTAAGCCAGTATGGATACTGCAGAATTCCTTTATGACTGGTAGGGGTGATCTTTTCCTGAGTCTAGTTGAGGAGGTCCCTGTGTTAAGCTATGGTCATATACTGTGATTAGTGGAGATGTATCTGGCCACTCACTGCCATGCTTACTCCTGCCCTGTACTCTCTAACTTTCCTTTTGTCCCCACACTGGGTCACATAACTGAATTGTACCCAAATAAAAAGACACAGCTCTAGCCAACTGGAGATCAAAGAATAGGCATGGATAGACTAGCCAGCTTAGGTCAATGATAGCACGTTCCTATCTAGAATACAAGAACATCCAAAAAATGGGCAATGAGGCTTTTCATGTGCCACTTTAAGGCATTCACAGAAAATAGTGTTTTAAAGTTTTAAAACTACCTTATATTATTATACATAGAATAGATTAATTAAAGGATCTATTTAAAAAATGTTTTTGCACTAATTACTAATACACATAAGTAATACACTTAAAACAAGTTACTGACACATGTTATACTACCAGCATAACTCAGTCTAGTTATTTCACAATATTCAATTGCTTAATCGTCTGATGGGAAAAGAGTAGGGTTGAACACATTTTGCAGTCACAATATACTGCTTCTTCAGAAAATGTGGAAGTTAAATGTGGGAATCTCCTAGAGTTGATACAGCACCTAAAGCTATCCCAGACCCTCTGAAAGAACCAGGAAAGATATTCAAAGGAGCAGTATCCTCAGTGCCAAAATAATTTTTGTTTGTGCCAACAAAATAAATGTCTACCTACATTGGGGCTCTATTACTGGGATACACTGCATATACAGATAAATCACTATTCCAAAATCCTGACTCATATATCTGCATTAAGCCATACATCATGAAAAATCTGTGAGTCATTAATTATTCATACAGACTGGTCATAAATATCCAAAGAGGACGAGATATCTCTAGGATAACAGGTTTCTGAAAGTAGGACGCTCCACTCTCTATCATTGACATCGCTTGTAGTGTCCGCCCATGTGGAGGGAATAACGGGCAAGTCTTCATAGGTTCTCTAATTAGAAATCAGTCTAAAAGTTTGTAATTTCCTAGATGCCATTGTTAAGCTGGCCATACTCCTATAAATTATCTGCAGATTTTCTATGGTCAGATGGAAAAAGTGCAACAGATTGCTCCATCTACGCTAAACTGTGTGGATGGAGGAATCTCCCACTGGGCCAAGCTTCAGTATCTTGCTAGTCGGCCCCGCTGGCTCTCAAAATACCTGCACAATGCCTGCATCCAATCAGATTGTTCAAGTATTTTTAAAGCCAGCGGGGCCGACTAGCAAGATACTGAAGCTTGGCCCAGTGGGAGATTCCTCCATCCACACAGTTTAGCGTAGATGGAGGAATCTGTTGCACCTTTACCATCTGACCATAGAAAATCTGCAGATAATCTGTAGGTGTATGGCCATCTTTACACAACTCAGCATGGGGAGAAAAGGAATGGTTCACAGTAGCGCTGGGTCATCAGGTAACTGAACAGTGAGTGCACAGAGTTCATATACCAGGCTTGATTTTCTTTATATGTATGAACACAAGCTAATTCTTTCCAAAACAATTTTTTTTTTTTTTCTTTCACAAAGGTTTTATTTGTTTTTTTATAATTTTTGTTTTCACATAAAGGTTACAATCAATAAGAGAACAGAAATAGGGCATGCAAGCCCCGCAACAAGGAACACAAATTGAAAGTATGCAGTCATAACATTGTGCAGCGCCCTGCAAACTGTAAAACCAATCAACGGAACAAGCGTCAAAGATCATTATAGGCGTATAAAGAGGGTAGTGCTGTCCAGTTATAGTGGGTAGGACCTAAGATGACATGAAAAGGAGCATCATAGGGGGGCTTATCATGGACACTATCAAACGTTCACAGGCGTAGAGTCGGGTCTGTTGCCTTTCGCATAGAATTTCTGTTTCGTCCAGCGTAGGGAGTGTTCGGCCTTGTCCGTGAGGCAAAGGTCAAGTGCAGCCCGCGTCGACGCTAGTAATGTACGGTTAGCGGTCGTGGGATTGGACTTAAAGGCCCTCGACCTCTGGTCCAATTCTGTCTCGAGACTTTGAATGCGCTGGTTGCGATCCTGCTTCCGTTTAGACGCTATTTGAATCAGGTGACCACGTATGACCGACTTATAGGCTTCCCATACGACCGATCCCTCGTTAAGCTGAAAGTAGTCAAGGGTACGCATGCAGACTTCCGTGAGTCTGTCGGATAGCGAGAACAGCGATTCATTTAAGGACCAAGAGGGCGAGGGGGGCGTGCTTAGGACGGAGGAGCATACTATGAGCACTGCATCATGATCCGACCAGGGTATAGGGAGGATGTGAGAGGAGGAGGCTAGAGAGAGGGAGCGCCGCTGGAGAAAGGCATGGTCAATACGGGAGTGGGAACGATGGGGGTTGGAGTAAAAAGTGTAGTCTCTCCCTATGGGGTGGTGATCACGCCACACATCCACTAGGTTATGTTGGAGAAGCAATTGTTGGAAGCATTGGCTGTGGGGGGCTTGCGTCATGGGACCTGGGGGGTATTTATCTGGTTGAGCATGTAGAATCAGATTGGAGTCTCCACATAGGAAGAGGGTACCCTGCTAATGCGCTACAAGCAAAGAGCAAAAGGTGAGTGAGAAAAGGAATTGGGTTGGAATTAGGCGCATAATAGGTGAGAACCGTGATGTCAGTATCATTCAGTCTGCCCGTCAAGAGAAGGTATCGCCCCTCCGGGTCTGCTATCTGCTTAGTGCAAACAAAATTCACAGTTTTACGGAAAGCTATGAGGACACCGCGGGTTTTCGTGGAGGCATTGGCTTGATATACGGATGGGAAGAAAGCGGCATTGTGTCTTTTGGTCCAAAACAAATTTTAGTTGTGAATTTATCATGTAGAATGGTTTTCTAAATATTGCCTCTCTTTATTGTAGTCATAAAAATATTTATCTATTGTACTCATTTAAATATTAAATATTGCACATTAACATTTTGCATTCTCATTTCCAGCCAACAGGTGGAGCATTGGGTTTTTTTCACATACCTTTCTATCTGGTTTGTTAAAAATAAGCCTATTTTTTACAGGGTTTTATAGCTCCAGCTTGAATTTAAACACAGAACTGAACAAGTAAGAGAAGTGACTCATCCCACTCCCTGCCTGGCTGATCAGAGAGGCACTATTGGGTTTCAATATGAGAAAGAGATTCTCAAAAATAAACAGTTTCAACTATGCTCTCCCATTAGAAAACACATTAAGAGCAATTTATCAAAACTGGAGCAGACAGAATCTGAAGCAGTTGCATAGCTAACAAATCAGCTTCTGTCTTGCAATCTCAAAGCCTAACTAAGCAAACTGAAAAGGAAAGCTGATTGGTTATCAATGATGCACCCTGTATTGAAGGTACTGTATTCTGTTTCTATGTTTTAAAATTTAAAAAGACATTCTAGCAGTAGAAAGAAAAAAATAAATACGGTAGTTACCTGTCTTGCTGCCCACATCTCCAAATTACACTATTTGGAAGAGATAATCTTGCAGAAAAAGCTTCTGCATCTGACACACTACTGTAAGCGTCACAATAGTGACAAGGGCAATGGGAAGAACCACAGGGTCAGTGGGGAACCAGGCATCTGACCATCCCAAAACTGTGCTGGATACTGAAGATTCTGAAAAAAGCTAAATAATCCAAAACAGTGAAGTTATGTTGTGCAGGCAGTGGGGCAGGTAAACATTAATAACTTTCTTTACTGGGAAGAATTCTCTTTAGTTTGTTTTTTTTAAACAGCGACAGAGTCACTTTAAACTTTAATTTGTAAAACAAAGATTTTATATAAACAGTTAAAAAAACATAAATAGAAGCTCAAAACCATTATGGTTTCTTCCAATGGACTGTTTAGTGCATCGGAACAATTGGGATATATAACTGTAAGGATCTTTGTGTAGGGATTGAATACAAAAAAGTGCTTGAATGTATTGAATGCAAGTTTAAGAGCTTTGGTATTTTGAAAAACAATATACTCCCTAAAGCAGTGGTTCTCAACTTGTTTAACCTCAGGACCCACATTTCTCCTTGGTCTTTAAGTCGCAACCCAAGTCACACTGCAATGGAACGTACAGCATTGCGGTACCGCGCATTCCGGTGCGGGCGATTGAACTGTGGGCGTGAGGTACGTTTGGGGTACCATTCAAATAAATGGCAACCCAAAGCACCTCCCACACCAGAAAGCGTAGTAGGTGCAATTTCGTGGTACAGTGCGATAATCACATGGGACTGTTTGATTAACGCACTGCACTAGTGGGAACGTGCCCTCAAAAACACTGCCTGACATACATAACCACAGACACAATCTCACACACTCACAGACATTCTCAACCACACATACACACAAAAAAAGTGTGTATTTTTTTAAAGATCCACCCAGTCTCTCTACCTCACAAGAACTGGAGTGGATCCTCAGCCTGGGGTCCAGTGGGGGCTGCTGTGCTGTAACTAAGCTTCATCCATATGTGCATTGCTTGTACAACCCTTGCATGCCCTGTAGAGGTGCCAGGAGCCAGAATGTGATGTCATATCAGTCCAGGCACCTCTATAGGACATGTGAGGGAGCTGTGAGCAATACATGTACGGATGGAGCTTCCTTTTGGCCATACCTCCAGCCCACCCCACCTCAAGCTGACACTTGACACCAGGCAGCATATTTTAAATGGCTGCTTGCTGCGAGAACTGACAGTGTTGCGCTAGGGGGAGGCTGAGCAGCCTCTCACCTAGAAAAGTTGAAGGCGTGTGTCGACCCACTGAACATGGGGTCGCGACCCACTTTTGGGTCACGACCCACCAGTTGAGAACCAAGGCCCTAAAGAGATTGAAAAACTAGTATCTAAATATAAATAAATATAAAACTATAATCCCAAAGGTGACATCAGGATATTTCTCATGTGACACATAAGTGGAAAAAGTGGTAGAAGCCTATTAATGCAGATATATATACTGTATGTCTAATGAAAAGTAATTCTAGGTTATGTTACTTTTATCAAATGTATTATGCTTATTATGTTTCTTTGCATTTGTCTAAAATGGATACTAATACATCACATGCTTCTTTAGATTTTTGCTCTATGTTATTTCTTCACATGATGAATGAAAATGTCAACAGGTCAAAAGATCACAACTTTCATATTAACATCCTTCTCTTTGCTCTAAATCTTGTCTCCTGGGAGTAATTAATGGTTGGGTCTCTAGCAAATATTAGCAGCCAATAAACACCAAAAGCGCCAGCTCCCTGTGTCCAAATGTCGGAGAAAAGTCTGCTAGAATCTCAGAACAAACCGCAGATGGGGCAGCTCTCAGACAGGCCACGGGGAAGCCTCAACTCTGGAAGAAACAAAAGACAAAGAGCGCCTCCATCGCGTGTAAACGCTTTAATAAAATGAATTAAACACATAAAATCATACTCACAAAAATTGAGTTTTTACAGGCATGAATTGAATAAAAACACGAGCAGTTGAGCCCACCGGCTGCTCTTCCTCCCTGAGGTTAGGTTAACGTTTCTGAGGCCACGCCTCCTTCATCAGAACCAATGAAACCAGATTGGTTCTGATGAAGGAGGCGTGGCCTCAGAAACGTTAACCTAACCTCAGGGAGGAAGAGCAGCCGGTGGGCTCAACTGCTCGTGTTTTTATTCAATTCATGCCTGTAAAAACTCAATTTTTGTGAGTATGATTTTATGTGTTTAATTCATTTTATTAAAGCGTTTACACGCGATGGAGGCGCTCTTTGTCTTTTGTTTCTCTAGCAAATATCCCCAAATGTGATCATGCTTGTCTTTGTCTGTGTTTGAAACCAATGTAGTGCCCTTGCCGTTTGCAGTTGTGTCGCTATAAGCTTTATTGTGTTTTTTGTTGGACTGTAGTCAGTCTGGATATCTATTTTGTTGTGTTCTCCATGTTCTCCCTAATCCTGGTAGGTTGATTGATTCCCCTGTTGCTGGGATAGGGCTCCAGCATACAGTGTAGTAGAGTCGATACCCAGATTATGAGTGTGTATATGACTCTGTCAAATCCCTGAGCAGGCTAACTCAGAGGTATGGGTGATATGTACTTGGGAGCACCTCTCTCCCCTGGGGCTTCTCCCTGGGAGGAGGCCTGTGTGTTTGCAAGATGGGCCTGTGCCTCAGCCTCAGCATGTAGGAGGTGCTGGGGGCTCAGAGGTCTAGGATGATGCTGGAAACAAACCTAAAGGTAGCTGGGCTGCAGGAAGGATCTGCTTACTGAGGAGTGTCACATAGAAGATGAGAAGAGCTGCCGTCTGGACCCTGTAAGAGAAATTTCTCGCCCATGACTCAGGGACTATAACGAATTGAAGAATCCAGTTGGTACTCTCCAAGTACTGTGACTGCTCTCACAGAGTCATAGATTTATCCTGGCTCATAGGACACTATCCTCTATTTTGTGCTCTTGGGTATCCTGCAACCCTAAATCCTCTCTCCTGAGTTTAATACTACTGAGCTAAAAAGACCCTATACCTTGAGCCTGTTTATTACAAGAACCGTTGGTGTTGCTAGAGCTGGAAAAAGGGCCGGTAACTATGAAACAGGCAGAGGGACCCAAAATTAACAGCAGCTCCTTCGGGGGTCATCACTACACCATTTAATTAAAGTATATACAATATATACATATATATATATATAAAATATATTAGGGATGCACCGATATATCGGCGAAACATATCAGCCGAAATATCTACAAACTTTTGAATAGACTCTTGAAGGGTTAGAACCTCTGTGTCAAGCATTCACTTTCATCTGTGTCTCCACTAGGAAGGTTTACTAGGAACCTCTGTTTGTGTTGGTGACCATTGTCACCAGAACAGAACCTGATGGGAGTTGTACCTGTGTCCCTGTTGTTGTTCTTGTCTAGATCTCTACATCTCTCCCATGTTTTGTTTGGAATCGTACCTCTGGTCACATTTCTTGCCTTGGCTGTTGCTTCACTGACTGTGCTGTGTTATCTGTCTGAGGCACTGCAGACCCCATGTCCCAGTCAGGGTTTTGCTGTCTGTCTGCTTGCACTGTCCTCTTGCGGCACGAAAACGCACAAATCTTAACACACGTGCGGATTCCGCGCATTTATGGTTATTACTATAGCCAGAATCCGCCCATCAAATCGTGCTCTGACTTTTTTTGTGGGACGCGTGTTTTCGGACCGCGTGGGCGCTGCCCTAGTGTAAACAATGCACATTGGAATGCATTGTTTTTTATGTTTAGTGCGTTTCAGTGCTTATTTACTGCTCATGTGTGAATAGAGCCTTAGGTATTCATATCTTGTGGTACAAGAAAAAGTCTGTCAAACAGAAAGATTGAGGGCAATCAGGCATAACTGCATACTGGTAGTTTCTCCTACAAAGAGCTGCTATAAGCTCCCCCTTTTTCCTCACATATTGCTTAGTGCTAGGTCTACCATCTGACCTCTTGTGTCTGAATTTGCCCGCCTTGTGTCAGGTTCACATTCTGGTTTTGCCCATGGCTTCATCTGACTTCCTACTCAAGCTCTTGGCTTTTGGCTTTCATATTTTGACTTTGTTTAAGCTAGCCCAATGTATCTACCAACTGTTTTTGTGCCTGAACCACTAGGGGGCTCAAACTGATTGCCATCATTAATCAATGACCTACCATTGGTCATCACAATGAATAAAATTTATATATTACCTTAATTGAGCAAGTACATTCTTTTTTTACCACGTCCTTCAAGCTTACACTGTACTCCTGTAGTTCTAGGTACCTTGACTGATTTGAGTCTGTTAATGACAGTGTCATATGTGATGGTGCTGCTAATCAGACATTTATCATGATCGCCTAATGTGAGAACATGCTTCAGTTTTAAATTCACCCCTGGCAACCATATAAATATTTCCTGTGTTAATTTAGTTTAAATAAATATGTAAGAGACTTTTCTTTTCTCTTGAAATATTGTTAGAGTTTTGTGACTCTATCATTACTCACACTTGGAGAACAGAACATAGTTTTGTGTCAGCACTTGCTTTAGTGTCTCCAACCACCCTTGTCTAGTGCTCCTCTGCATTCCAACAGTCTGGTGGACACTTGGCACCTTCAAGTGGATTAGCATATACCAGAATTCAATTCAATCTCAGAAATCAAAGTTATCTTCTTCTCAGTCAGGAGGTGGGTTTACTAAAGTAGGGTATACATAGGTAGATTTTCCAATGAACGTTTGTATGAAAAATCCCATGGGAGCGTTCGATAATGCCATCAGAGCCTTGGCTATTATCCTCTGACATTTTGTTTAATTTTCGTTTTTATTCAACATTTTTCAGATTTTAAAGATTTTGGAATGAATGGACTTTCCTGAACTAAAACCACATCCACTTTTAGAATTTCGTTCAATTGAGAAAAATTATCTAACATGCTCCTTCAAACTTTTTCATCACTAGAGTCAATCATCAATTTCACTGCATCAATGATTTGAACTTTGAACAAACGTTCTGAAATTCTAACCATGTACACCCTACTTAACTGCTAACTAACCAATTATGTTGCTGTCAGCAATGGAGCACTGGTTAGTGTTTTTGCTGTTGGGTAGTGAGACTTGTTAGATGTAGCAGGCATACACATTGGGGAAACCTTTCCAAGGTTTAAATGATGTCAGTTTGCAAAGTGTTAGCAGCCTTCTAGAAACCATTTTAACACGTCATATGTTACTGAATATGGCCATATTTCTTTGTCATCAATTAATTGGATCAAACATCACATCTATTTTTCTTCAGCACATGCATGTTAAGTATGATTACAGTGTAACACTGCCAGGCATCTTTCAACTTCCAATCTCTCCAAAAGTCAGGCACCATGTTTATTCAGGCATTACCCAGGGTCAGGATGTAGTTTCAGGACAAACATGCTGGTCCAAAGATGACACAATCATGTAAATCCTGATACTTGTGCATTCGTCTTTATGTCCGGGCTGTGTGCATATATGGCTCACAGACTTAGAGTATGCCTCTCAATTTGTTACCCACAAGTAATAAAATCCATCCCCCTCACTCAGCTTAGTACCTCTGCTGACTTTTTACCCTGGTAACATCAGCATCCTTCCTAAGGTCCCCACACTCCTTGCGATAATCCTACGATAATCGTGGGAAATCCCGCGATCGTACGATTATCGGAAGGTGTGTGGAAGCCGTGCGACCTCTACTACTGTAAGGTCGCACGACTTTAAACTTACGAACATGTTCGAAAACCCGCCGAGCATCGTACGATGTTCGGCGGGTGTGTAGCATGTTCGTAAGATAAAAGCCGGACGGGCCTCAGGGGGCGTGGCTTGCGATCATCGCAAGTACGATCTGCCTATGCAAGATAGGCAGATCGTACGTTTTTTTATGTACCTTACAACCATCGCAAGACAAAAGTCTTGCGATGGTTGTAAGGTGTGTGCCCAGCCTTAGTCCCACACAGATTACCCCAGCGTTGTTCTTGGAGGGAGCACTGGTGGCATCATTGTCCCAGTATACTTAGACGCAGTCACCTGACTGACACTAGTGAAGGACTGCTCTTTTAATGATAAAAAGGACCTTTTCCAATGATTTATTTTGCTGTAATTTGTACAATGTCTACAACATATTCATATAGACTAGGAAAGTTACTGATGGGTCTATTGTGGGTAATATCTGAGAATACAGCTAATCTGAACGATTAAAGGAAACCTATAGTGAAGAAGTATGTGGTGGGGCTTCTGAAAATGCTATTTGCCTGTCTATCTCTTGTCTCAATACTTAAAGTGACTGTGTCAAGTAAAAAATACAAATAAAGTTGCTATAAGCAGCTATTTACTTGATAGCAGCTTTATTTATTTTTATTACAGGGACATAATTACTTTAAAGCTGTAGTCTAGGCAGATGTAAAAGACCGAAATGAATGCAGTTTTGTATTCATTGATACATCAGTAAATGTATTTTTAAATACAAGTAGTGTAAGTACCTGACTGTGACAGTATCAGCCTCTTGCAGTCCTTGCACAATAGAGCTGAGATGAAGAGGAACAATCAGCACAAGGAGTATACTGGACAGGAGAAGAGAGCAGGGTGGCAGAGAGATGAGCTCATCACTGTGAAGCTTCTCCTTCACTGTCCAGTCACGGGCTGGAGGCAGGACCATGGTAACGTGGGCTCAGAGGAAGTGGGCTGAATGATGCTAACTATCATTCAGCCTGGAAGACAAAGGACATCTTGTAGCACTGTGGGGGACAGCTTCCGCTGGACTGGAGCAAAAACGTTTTCATTAATTTTTTTAATGAGTTATTTTTGTTTTTCTTTTTTTGGGGGGGTTCTGTTTTAAATACAGGGGCACTTAGGTATACTACGTTAGAATTTCTGTCTGTACTACCACTTTCCTGATCTACATGTTTGTTTCTGGTCGGTGACTTAGAAAGTGTGGAAGCCGTTAGATGATGGTGACAATCACAAACTATTTATTTGAAGAAGAAGACCAGCAATAGCAGCCTTGCCCACAGGACAGGTTTCCCTTGAGAGTGGACTCTCATTAGCCCTGTTCAGACAACTTTCAGTCTTCCCAGCACTATAAACAACAGAAGAATATATAGGGAGGTTAAGGACCTGAAAACCCTTCTGTGTTACAGAACTGAGAGATCTGATTTGTAAGGAAACAGACAACAAGATTTCCTTTTAGACAGGATAATACCAAAGAATACCAATTGACATCACATATTGTAATTAGCTTCGGGCAGTTTTATTACTTGTTGATCCTGCCATTAGATGGGTTATTGTTCCACTAACTGTAACAGAGCAAGCGGACCAGCAAAATTTACAGGAAGTCCCTGGCCTAGCAGCTAAGTGGTCAGAGCAGCTGTTAATCAACCAGCCGGAGGGTTTGACTGCTGCAGATTGGATGAAAACACAGGAAGACCAATGCCTTGCAGAAATAGGAGCTGGTGGTCACCCTATTCAAAAAGTCCTCAAAGAGAGAGAGCAGAAACTGGTAGGATCAATAGGTATTTATGAAACATTTACTGATACCAGTATAAAACAAAATTGCCAGCTAAATTTACAATGCAAAAAGGGAGCTATTTACACAACTTTAGTATTAAGGTTTACATATGCTTTAAATAGCTAGGTGTGCAAGGAATGCTGTGAATCATTTGCTATACTTCCTCATATGGTCCTCATGTATACAACTATCGTAGAGTCTTTTGATTTACAAGTTCACAATAGCTTCATAAATAAATACTGAATGACTGGCTTAAACATCACAAAGCGCCCAATAAAATCCACACTGGAAAATATATCTAAATTGGACTCATTCAATTAATCTTTTTCTTCAAGGGTAACTTTGCTCCAGGATGTTATTTGTAGCCAACAACTGTTTACAATGTTTCAGTCAATGCTGTTATAATCAGGCCATCATATTTCCTAATACGATATGTGTTCTCTGTTGCTATTGTATTGCTGTACTGTTTCTGCTGTCTGGTATGTTTTCTTTATACACTGCTAAAAAAAACACTATGGAATCTTATGGTGATTTGTTTTTAAAAAAATGAAATATTCCACTCTGGCTTCATCAATCCTCTGACACTTTAGTGCC
Source organism: Nanorana parkeri (assembly GCF_000935625.1). Classification (NCBI taxonomy): domain Eukaryota; kingdom Metazoa; phylum Chordata; class Amphibia; order Anura; family Dicroglossidae; genus Nanorana; species Nanorana parkeri. The sequence goes on from NW_017306708.1 coordinate 1,180,554, forward strand.
TAGAAAACCATACACTCTCATTTGTGATCACCACATCAAACACCGACAAAAAGGTGTACACACTACTTCACTATGAACATATATACATGCAGGTCATTAAGTGCTTTGATAAACTTCTTTTCAACCTTTTTTTATCTTTTTTAGTATAGTTTAGTATATATGTGGTCATAGCAAGCTGGTACTCCTTTTTTGTGGGTGTTTGAAGTGGCAGTTACAAGTGAGGCAGAACAGATTGATGGGCACTGAAGTAATCACATGGTTGATGACAGAAATTATGAACTAACTGTAGCTGCAACAACAAGACTGGTAGTGAAAGAGTGCAGTGCTGACATACAAACCCTCTGACATTATACTCATTAGTCTATCTTTCATGGGATTGATTGGGTTACTGAACTTTGTACATTATTGATTTTGCACTTCTTTATTAAAGCGAACATCTACTGATTAATGGTCAGTTTTATTACAAGTTTTTTTTAGGTCTATGCATTTTTTATCTAGTGTTTTATATTGTTTATAGGTATATTTTTTTTGTGTTAGGCAGCACCTTGTGCAAAACTGATCTCTGCTAGAAGAGACAGAGGGAGATGCTCTTCTTCTTTATCTTATATGCATATATACTGTATACATATATGGTACTGTGCAACGTTCTAGACACTGGATAGTAAGCATACTCCCTAATGGTATTGCATGAAGGATAACTATCTGTACAATTCAGCATTAGGGAGACCATTAATTATGACCAAATCTTCAGTTCATTGTGCAGAAGTGCAGCCCCAAACTTACAAGGAACTTCCACCATGCTTCACTGTTGCCTGAAACACTCATCCTTGTACCACAGTCCAGGCCTTCAGTGAAGAAACTGCCTTCTGTTACAAGGAAAATCCAATACACTACGTCTGCATAGTTCTCTGCTCAATCGTAGGTTTATTGTTTCTGTTTACCTATGCATATCTTTTACACAATAAAACTACAGTTGAACAGATAATGTGGACATAATGTATTGGAATTTTGTTGTACATGCCGGGACCGGGCAAGGTCTGAGATCTGCAGCTTCTAGAGCCAGATATTTCAAATGGGACTCATCAGTCAAGAGCACCAAATATTGATTTGATTTGGGGTTTTTCATTATTTTTGAAAGCATTCTCACTTTAAAGTATTAGTTCACAAGTGCCTAAGCCTTTTCACAGTACTGTATATACGTACAGTATATTTCATGAGCCTCCTTTTGTCAGTCTACCATTTACAGGATATGCTACTGTTTGGAAAGTCATTAGCAAGGCATTCTATAAGTTTTGGGGGGGCAAGTTGGATTGATTCAGCAGGACAACAGACACCAGAGACAGCTTTTTGTGCGAATTGGAGAGCAAAAGAACAGTTCAAAGAGGCAAAATTGTGCCGACCAGGCAGGGAGAGTTTTAAAAATTCCTGGAAGAATTTACAGGTTACTTTTAACAAGACCAGCAAGTCCAAGACCAAGCTGGGGACTTAATTGACCAGCAAGAGCTTCTGAAAGTTTGTCCATTCAGTTACAGGAATTTACTCCCTGCTGTTCTTCATCAAGAAAGGATCCAGAAGCTTCAGACCAGTGCTGGTCTTAAAGTTTGTGAATTCTTTCATAAGAATGCCCCTGTTTCATATGGAATCTGTAGACAGTATCATATCAGTGGTGAAGAAAGGGGATGGGATGGTATCAGGGGATTTAGCAGACGTACACTTGCATATTCTGGTGGATCCAGTCCATCAGCAGTTTCTTAGATTTGCAGTAGCAGATGGTAACTTTCAAGTCTTCTGTCTCCCTTTTGACCTGTGCACAGCCCAGCACCTTTTCCAAAGTGTACAGTCTTCGCTGCCTTGAGGGTCAGGTAAGGTCATTAACTGACTTAGTGCATGGAGTATTTAGGAAACTGGTTTGACATGAGGCAGCGCTAAGTTATTTTTCCTTAGCCAAAGATATAAGAGGTTAGGAGAAGCACACTCACTGTCATGCAGAGATCAGCCATGTCAGCATGTGGTCCTTAGGCCTTGTATCCTCAATTATTCTGGTGGTCCTCTGCGCCACGTGGTGAAGAAGATGATTTCAATACAATTTCCTTCACCACAGAATATTCTCTTGCCTCATCCAATAGTCCAGTCTGAGGTGGTGCACCAATTCCTAAAACTTATCCCCAAGCAACCCTCTTCCACCGTCCACCAGTAATCTTAACAACAGATGCCAGTTGCATGGGTTGGGAGTCCATTGTTTGGGTCATCAGACAGTTGCATCTGACTCCATTTGGATGCAGCTTATGGCTGTCTTGAGGGCCCTGAAATACTTTGTGGGAACGTCACAAGGCCATCCATTAAAGATTTTATCAGACAACAAGACTACACTGCCCTATCTGGCATGGGAAGGCAGAACTAAGAGCCTTTCACTGTTACAGATTGCCACATACACCTCTCTCTGGGCAGAGCAGAATCTAGTGTCACTGACTGCATCTTACTTGCAAAGGCCACAAAGCATAGATGTGGACAAGATGAGCACGAGGTTCATAGATCACAGTTAGTGGACCTTAAGCCTCAAATATCTGCAGAAGGTCTTTAAAATGTGGGGAATTCCAAAGAACAATCTAATGGCTTCAGCATCCAGAGCTTGTCTTCCTCTCTACTTTTCTGATTTCTGTTATCCCCAGCCATTGGGGCAAGACTCCCTGGTGAGGAAATGGAGATTCCATCTGGTATATATTTTCCTCAGATTCCCCTGATACTGCAAGTCCTGTTCAAGATCCAGCAGGAGCGAGTAGAAGCCATTGCAATTCTCATATTTTGCCCCAAACCTCTGCCATATCATCTAGGCCAAAATATGTTGTATCAGGTTGGGTGATCCGCAGAAAAGATGTTGAATCTTTATCTGAACATTCAACGGTTAATCATGATGACATGGGAGTTGAAAGGGGACAGTTAGAAGATTTTCAGCTCACGGATACCTTATAAGGGTCCAGCAGGACTTTAATGAATGCTTTCTTTTGTGTACAGCAGAGGGGAATTGGGGGCCATTCTCGTTTTCGGTTTTACAGGTTCTGGATTTTGTGCAGAAAGGCCTGGCTAAGGGTCTTTAAGAGTTCAAGTCTCAGCCTTATCCATCTTAATGAGTAATAACTGCGCGTCCAATCCCCTGGTGGCTTGCGCTTTGAAAGCCGCAATCAATAACTTTTTTTTTCCAAGCAGGACCATTATTCTATCCTGCAAGCTTTGTTGTCTGCTCCATTTGATCCTGTGTCCTCATGTTCCTTATTCCATCTCACCCTCAGGGCTATATTCCTAACTTTCTGTGTCTTAGACTTTTACTGACACTTTCTTTCACCTTTAGAGGCTGGATGTTTTCATGGGATCCTTGCATGTGGTTTTGTTGTCATACATTCTGCCCATTAAACAATTTTTTTTATGTAGTACTTGGATTGGTGTTTTGTTGACACCTCTCTTTTTTGGTAGGCTGACATGATGAGGTCCAGAAATCCAAAAGTTTGACTAATACTTAACATAATTTTTTTTTCTTGGATTCTTCTTGTGTCAGCCTAGGATTCCCACCCTGGTTTCCGTTGCAAGGCCTGTGATAAGAACATCTGATAGGGGTTCAGGCTAAGATTTACAGACTAGTTAGGGGGTGGCCCTAAGAGGAGCTGACCCATGGTAGGCTGACATGAGGGGGATCCAGGAAAGGAAAATTACAATAAGTATTTGTCAACAAATTTCCTGATTCCTGGATCTCCTCGTGTCAGTTTACGATTGGATGTAACCAGCAATTTACCATAATATGAATAGTAGAGGTGCACCGAAATTGAATTTTTAGACCAAAACTAAAACATTTATCAGGCCAAAGCCTAAACAGAAACTTAGAGGGTTATTCACTACAGAGCCGAAGGATCCAGCCGTAGCTTCGGCTGATCCTTTAGCTCTCTTCGACCACTTGAGCCCTTCGGTTCAGTCGAACTGAGGGCTGCTGTATGGGCTATTCACAATACACAAGATGCTTATATTTTGCCAGCATCTGTCAGATTCAATATTATGTGGCAAGAGTTCTTCGTGTGCGTCGTTTATATTTATCATCATTTTTTCTTTTTTTTTCTTTTCTTAAAAATATTTGTATTATTTTCTTAATTTTGTTTAAAAAAAATATTTTTTCAACATTTTTTTTCCATTCATTTACCTTTTTTTTCTATTACGTTCACTACCTCAGGGGTAGCGAGCAGAATAGCCGAGCCAAAATTTCGCTCGGCAGCATTCAGCTGTTCATTCACTGCGGTTCAGCCGCTATCAGAATAAAAACAACCAGATGTTGGATCGACTGAGTCGAACTCCTTATGCATGGCTGCAATCAGCTATAGAGGGCTGAAGTGAAGAGCCGGACAGCATTCAGCTCACTTCGGCTTGGCTATTCACTCGGCTGCCTTCGGCAGCTTTGTGAATAACCCCCTTAGTATTTTTTTTCTTTCTTTACTCTCGGGGGCTTTGGGAGTCCTAAATCTCTTATTATGCAGCCTCTGCTATGACTGAACAGAAAGCCTCTATACTGAGTTGACATACTATACTCTTGATCGTTGAGTGCTTCTCTCAATCCTGACTCATTCGGCTACCACAGTAGGCTGAGCCGGCGGTGCGGGGAGGAGACTCCTCCCCCGCACCGCCAGCTCGGCCACCTGTGACAGATGACAGCAGTCTCCTTCCAGCTTTCCATCCTGAGTCTATGCCTGTCACAGGAGGCAGAGCGGGATGGTGTGGAGTAGAGCCTGGCCTTCTGTGACACACTCACAGTGCTCTCCTCCCCGCTCAACCTCCTGAAAGTTTCTCTCCTCCCTGCTGGGCCCTGCTCTATGTCCCCTCTGTCCCCCTCAGAGAAACTAGAGATGCACTGGAATTTCAGCCACAAAATGGTACTTTCTGCATTTTGCCCAAAGTGCCATTTTCGGCCAGTATGTTTCGGTGGCCAAAATGTCGGTGCATTCCTAATGAATAGTAAGGTGTCTTGTATCCTGCTTGTCAATTTTACATTTTACAAAGACCAGGTTTTCATTACTTACAATGAAGTGGAACTCTACTGTAAGGTTTATAACAAAATTCAGCTGTATCATAAAATCTTTCTCACAGTAAAGAGAATAAGCTGATTTTGTCAAACCCAGCTGGCTCAGATAGTGGTTATAATTGTGTATACATTTCACAAGATGAATGAAGAATCTAACAGTCAAATATGTTCTATTTGACTATGCAGGAGAGAAGCTTTTAAGACACTTTCACACAGAGAATGGCTTGTGTCAATTATTTCCAGCTGACCTAAATAGAAAGCCTAAATCAGGTTAAATCTTTCTAACTGTACTGTTTGATCACTGAGTATGAAGTTACATTTTGTTGAGAGTTAATAAATAATTGAAGCCATCACAAACTATAAAAAGCTTGGTGGGCTTGTGCTGCAGATCAACAAGACAAACATATTACCATATTATTTTAACACAATGACATTTTAAGGGAACTGTCTGTATAAAAATACTAGTCTGTCTATGATGTCTTTGAAGTATTACATGTAGAAAGTCACCAGCACTCCAAATACATTTACTTTTTACCAATTTGTTGGCTTTTACTATTGGACAACATTTTTTCATAATAATTGGTAATAAAGCAAAGGCTTTTGGAGTGCTGGTGACTTTTTAAATTTGATCTGATTACACAGACACAGCATTAACTGTTTTTGTCATTACAAGCACGCACAATCTACACAGGTCATGTGCTGTATGGAATGCAGCTTCTACATGAACTTTAAGGTCAATTAGTCTTTTGCATGTTGTAGTGATCCAAACCTTGAAGATCCAAATCATTTTGATACTGCATTGCATCAGTAACCATGTTAGCTAAATCATGATAGTTCAGGCAAACTTCAATAATTACATTGTCTTTTAACATTTTTCTGTTTTCTTTGTCTTGTCCACAGTGGACACTTGTAAGTAAATTCAGTAGAAACACAGAGGAAGAAAGAGTTTAATCTGAATAGGGGTCACAAGGCTCTCTGCAGCTTAAATAAAATATTTCTCCTGGTTTTTGGTTTTGTGATTAAAATACACGGTATGGGAACAAAGGTGTGGTGCCTGTGTGGAGTATTTATATGTGTCTATGGTAATGTCTGCTTGAAGTTTCAGTTAGGTTAAAAAACATATATAATAAATGCAATTCTCTCCAGGTAAACTATTTACACTGCATTTTAGGAAACTTTTTTTCTGGTGAGTCCGACATTCTGATCATAGTATTTAAATGTTATTTACTTTACTTTGCTTTGGTACTTAAAGTGTATTTCCACTTTTGTAGCCAAATTGGGGTAACACCTGGTTTATATTTGTTACATATTCCCATTCACATAGCATAACTTAAAAAGAAAAATTGCAGCTTACCTTTTTAGATTCTCTTTCTGCTAATTTCAGGACTAAAAAATCCTGCTTAGTTCTCACTGTCTGGGGCATTGGGGGGAGTTTTGTTTCAAAAAATTAACCCTGTCTGGTTTACAACAGATTTCATTATCTGTCGTAAACCAGATGAGCAGGACTGTCTGCCATAACAAAGGGTTAAAGTCCTGAAGACATTGAGGGTAATTTATCAAAACTGGAGCAGACAAAATCTAGAGCATTTGCCCAGGGGAACCAATCAGCTTCTCTCTTTAGTTTGTTCAGTTAGGATAAAAAAAAAAGAGAGAAGCTGATTGGTCACCATGCACAGCTGCTCCAGATTTTATTTTCATCCACACAGCATACCTAAAAATAATTTTACCTTCTTAGCTGTTTGTTTGTAGCAGGATTATGCATATAACACTACAGACAGCTTCTAGAGGTATGTATGTAAATAATAAATGCCAGTAAGCCCAACACGTGCGGTGTTATATGACTTCATGCGCCCTGCCTCCAGAACACACCAATGGCTGAATCCTAAATAGCATGTTTGATGAAACGAATAAAACATTTTTAGTTTTCGTTCATTTCATGTGAAATTATTTTTAATCTTCGCACATGTCTAATAATATATGTGTGTGTGTGTGTGTGTGGAGGGGGGGGTGGGGCAGTTTTCACTTTTTTTTAAATAATTCTTTACATTTATTAGTATTTTCTTTATAAAACTGCGAATATAATCAGGAAGGTGACTGTTACTAGCGTCTTAGAAATATAATTATATCTGTACCATGTATGTTTTATGTTTATGTTGGAAAATAAAAAATTATTGCAAAAAAAAAAAAATAGAAAAGAAATTGAGGACACCAAATCCTCTATTTCTTTTTCAGCACCCCAGCACTCAGTGAATGGGAAGCACTCAGTACGCTTCCCATTAATTCAGAACCTGCTGATAGTAAAAATATTTACTATCAGCTGATTCTGAATGGGGAGGAGCCTCTGTACTGAGTGCTTCTCCCCATTGAGGAAATCTTGAATGAACGGGCTGTGATGTAAATCACAGCCTGTTCATTCATAACTGGGGACACATAGTACAATGTGTCCCCAGTTATTTACAAACACTGGAGTGATCAGACGATCGCTCCAGTGTTTGTCCTTCTCACACGGAGGATTGGTAAATATCAATCATATTTACCGATCCCTCCGCCCTGCCATGCACAAAAACTGAAAACTGTCATCCTGAAACTGACAGGATGACATCGGCTCCTATCTCCTCTCGCTCGGCCATCCTGACAGCTGTGGGCGCGGCTTCTCTCCCCCTCACCGCTCGGCCATCCTGACAGCATAAAAAGAAATATACATAGTACAAATAAATATATACAACAGAATGTCCTCCGAGTTTTTCACAGTAACCTATGAAATCAGTTTTTCTCAAGTGTATATGCCACAGTGTGAAATAGCACATATATGTAATATACTAAAGGTTCTCGAAATCATCAGATATACACCCACTCAGGTTTAAAGCTGAACTCCAGGCAGAAATAAAAAACAATTAGTGTATCGTGTATTCTTTAAAATATATATTTTGCATTTTTTTAAATGTATACTGTAAGTACAGCAGTATTGTGACTCAGAGAGGGAGGGGCAAGGAACTGCATGCATCGCACATGCACTGACAAGGAACATGCTGCCTAAAAGAGCAGAAGGATTACCTCATCAGCCCTTCTTGCTGCTCTTTCAGTTCAGCCACAGGGTAGAGGCAGGATGGTGACCAGGCTGTATTGCTTAATTGTAGTAATGATTGGATAGCCAGGAATACAAATCCTTTTGT
>NW_017306708.1:1188847-1199520 GCF_000935625.1 Nanorana parkeri
TATATATATATATATATATATATATATATATATATATATATATATATATATATCGATATATATATATATTTATGTTTGCCTGGAATTCAGCTTTTAGAGAAACATATTGTTTACTGGGAAAAAAATATATAGTAGTTACCCACAGGGCACTGGCCACTTGTGCAAAGTTTCAGAACATGTGGCAATACCACACATTTAAATAACATAGCATGATACATGAACAGCAAAGGGGGTTGGCTTTTCTCACCTTGCAGCTCTGTATCTCACATTGAAATACTACCATGGTTGCTGTCTAAATGGAGTTTGTATGTTCCTCTGTTTGCATGCGTTTCTACCAAAAACCTGTTGTTTGGTTAATTATTCAATCTGGTCAGAATGTTGTATTGTGAAGTTCTTCCGGAGCCGGAACTTATGTGAACAGCTTTATGCACTTTGTCAAGCACATTGGAATATGTATGTGCTATTTAACAATGGAAGATAAATGCTTATCTTTGCTGAGTCCACCAGTATTCAAGTGAAAGCTCTGGATGGAGCCATGAATCCTGAATATCAAGACCCATTCTTCTTTTGTGTCAGAGATTTTAATAAAGGTGCCCAGACTGTTAGGTTAAAGAAATGTCGACTTGCTTTCAGCTTGCTCTACAACACCATGATCTTGATTCCTCCTTGTCAGATTACTTTCAAAAAAAATCACTGCATGGATTTCTTTATGTAGCCATTAACACTAATAAAAGTATACTTTGTGGACTGGGCCATTACTAGCCTATATTGCCCATATATTGCTCTATGAAAGCAACAAAATTCCAATGTATTGTCATGGAAGGTTGATGCATTAAGTGCTATCTCACTACTATTTTCTTTTCACATATACCGTATTCATAAAGGATCTCCATAGCATTCACTTACCTTTTTGATCATTGTATGGAGCATGATCCCTTTGCAATGAAGACATCAGTCCAGTGCACTTTTATCCAAATAAAAGATCTTGATGTAGTCAGTAAAATGCTGTGTAATGTGGGACCTCCTCTATAAAAATACACACACAGCAGATCCTACTATGTTCCTCTGCTTGTATGAAGGCTCACATTAATGAATCTATAGAGCAAGCATCTAATTAGCCTGGATATTTTTGACAGGCCAGTGAACACAGTGGTAACCTAGTCAATTTTCCGACAAAAAAAAAAAAGACTCATCATGAGCAAACATGAGGGCCAATTCACAAAGCTCAGCGTTATCAGAGTAGACGGTAATTTATCTGTTCTTATTTTTCCACTTGTTGTTTTGCATGCGGAAACATGCAAAAACTGGAACTGTTATTGCATACGTTTAACGTGTGATGTGTGTGCACTAAGCTGGTGTTTTTTTAAACATCACAAACTTTATTGCCTCTATTACTGTGATAAACAAACATTTAGAGTGTTATTTTAACACTTTTGAGGTGTATTTTGGTAGCATAACAGGTAGAACACATGCTCTGTAGTTCTCTTTTACTTTTATTACATCAAGATTTCATATAAAAGGAATATCTTCACCATGTGCATACTAATTTTAAAATGAGGAGAGAAGTAATCATTACAGGCTAAATGTACCTTTATTACCAATGTAGCAGCTTAATTTGTCTTTGGCAAACTTAGTAGTAGGAATTTATCCAAACTGGAGCAGACAAAATCTGGAGCAGTTAGCCATAGTAACCAATCAGCTTCTTTCTTCAGCATGTACATTTAAAGTTTCAAAATAACAGATAGATTGGTTGCCATGCACAGCTCTTCCAGATTCTGTCTGCTCCAGTTTTGATAAATTCCCATCAGTGTGTTTACTGCTGTGCTGCAATCAGCCTGAGAATCTATTTTTCTGTGTTCTAAGCCTGGTAAGTTGTTTGCTTCAATATTTTGTGGGGAGGCGCTGGCAAGCAGAGTGGGAGGATTATCCCACCAGGTTATGAATATTTATCTGACTCAACCAGCATCTGAGGGTCTGGCGCAGACGTATAGCTGCGGAGATGATACATTTTTAGGAATAGCTTTCCAGAAAGTTTTTTTGCCTTGGTGCTTCCCCCTAGGAGTAAGCTTGTGTTACATAATTACATAGTCAGTCAGGTTGAAAAAGACACAAGTCCATCATGTTCAACCTCTAGAGATAGGGGGAAAAAAGGATGTGTGAGGATCTTCTGTCAGGGGCTAGCCTCAGCATGTGCCATGTGCTGGGGCCCAGGATGCAAAGCAACTGCTGGAGTGGATATCTGATAGAAGCTGAGTTGGAGAAGGGATCTTCTTCTGTCTGGACATTGTAAGATGAATCTATCGCCCAGAGATGCAGGTATCTTACAGAGGTAACAGAAAGCCGTTGGTGAATGAGAAAGACTGTAACTGCTCTTACAGGGTCATAGATTTACTTGGCTGCCCTCTGTCTATTAGCATCTATTTTGGAGATCGCTCTCATAGGACCCATTGCTGCTGAAATTTCAGAATAATCCGCCCTCCATTATTTTGTGCTTTTGGCTATCCTGCATCCCTAAATTCTCTCTCCTGAGTTTTATATTCAGCAAAAAATTGTAGAAAGACCCTGAGACTCAAGCCTGATCATTAAATGATCAATGTTGCTAGAAACAGGGCAGGTAACTGCAGAACAGGTAGAAGAACCCATGTTTCATGTTACACCAATATCCAGGGTTTAACATAAAATATGGTCACATCACAACCTGCCCCCAAATCCCCCTTCCACCTCCCCACTTATCTGTATTGCAGGGTTCTTCTCCCCACAGGCTCTGCCCACACAACCATGTCATTCATTCACAGTTCCTTTAACAGGATCTGTGAATAGAAAAACTACAATTCCCGTCTACCAAAGTGGACTTTGCCTTTAATAAAATAGCAGTATCAGTTTTTCTGAATGCAATGACTATCTGAAATATTACGTTTATTTCCATCCACATCTGTGGATAATCAGACAATGAAGGGAGGACAGGCAATTCTCCTGACCACCCAAAATCTGTTTCGGTATTAAATTTGTGACATGAAACAATCCACTTGAACTACAACCCCTTTGATGGGTGCCTGGAGACATTTCATTTTTTCTGTCAGGTGAAATTTGTTGATAACCTCTAGTGTAAAAAAGCATTCAAATTTGTACAAGGTGAAAATTGTGTAGAAATTGCAACTACAGTCTGCCTTCTTCTGCAATAACATTACATTTATGGCCAGTGAAGAAACAAAGGTTCCATTTCTATTCACCTAACTACAAGCATCAACTGTCATCTGAGATCTGTTATAACACCACCCTGATGGAGGTGATAAATCTAAACCTCAATAAAGACTGATAAAAGGACCTTTTCTCTTTGTGAATTGCATTTCAAGCATACAGGTGAAACTCGAATAATTAGAATATCGTGCAAAGTTCATTTATTTCACTAATGCAACTTAAAAGGTGAAACTAATATATGAGATAGACTCATTACATGCAAAGCAAGATAATTAAAGCCGTGATTTGTCATCATTGTGATGATTATGGCTTACAGCTCATGAAAACCCCAAGAACCCCAAATCCACAACCTCAAAAAAGTAGAATATTACCTGCAATCAATAAAACAAGGATTGTACATAGAACAATATCGGACCTCTGAAAAGTACAAGCATGCATATGTACTCAGTACTTGGTTTGGGCCTCTTTTGCAGCACTTACTGCAATTACTTTTGCACGATATTCTAATTATTCGAGTTTCACCTGTATTCTATCATTCTGGTTGTTAAAATAACATCTGAGTAGACATTATATATTAGATCAAATAGAGATCTAGTGGGAACACAGCCGGCAAAAAGAACCCCTCACCACTCCACCTATACCAAAACAAAGCAAAGATATACATTTCCATTTTGACTTCAAATTTGAGAAAACCCCTCTATATATTTGTTATGTGTTCCGATTCACACAACGTAATGGAAAATTATTGAAAAAACGAATTTCTTACCTTTTTTTTTTTTTTTCAGCAGGCAAAATGGTTGAATTCAAGTTTTTCTGAGCACCTGGAAAAACTGAGGATGGGAATGTGTTTGTCTCATTAACTTCATTAACATACAATACAGAAGCCAGGGTTTTAATCATTTAATCCTTTTTTTAGGACAGGCAGTGTTCAAATCTACTTACAGATTACATACAGATTCTAATGAAATCAGCAAGCCCAGTACAGACAGGGTTAACACAAACCCATTATAGCCCCTCTTAACATTACAAATTAGGAGAAGAAAAGTAAAAAGTAAAAAAGTAAGTAAAAAGCAATTTAAACTGCAATGCTATGCTATGTGAATGGGAACATATAACTGATATAAAATAGGTGTTATCCCAATTTGGCTGCAAAAGTGGAAATACACTATCAGCTCTTTTATGCTTAGGGAGGCTGCATTGTCCTTCACTGTGACTACAAGTATGAGGTCACAGCCACATATTGTATATATCTCATATTGTGTTTAATAATATACGTTTGTAAAACTTTTTTTTAAACTGCTAGCAACTGTTATTTAATATTTTTACAAGTTAAATAATATTCTGGACTTACTGGTCCCATTATGAATTTGATATCCCAAGAGGATAATGATTGTGCAGCTTTGAAATCTAAAAATACTGGCAGCAAAACTGCTTGTTATTTCACGGACCTATGGAAAAAAGAAGACTGCAACAGAATGTTTTATACAATCTACATCTATTCATTGTCCAGCTGCAGAAACAGCTGGTCTCTCACACGCGGCCCGGTTCTGATGTGAACTCATGAGAAAACAAAAAAAGACGTCAGCAGCAAAATATGAAATAAAAAATAAATACAATCACTAATATTTCTGAAGCTCCAGTAGACTTTGCTGACTAGTCTACACATAAATGTAGTATTATTACGTAGAAATTAAAGTATTACCCTTACTTTCTTAATGCCTTATACCACAAAGTAAAGGTATTTGTTTAGTTTCCGCCACCGGAATCTAGCGACGGGGGAGTGAGTTCGAAGGATAAGAGAGGGCAAGCAGAATATTATTTCCCTGTAGGCTTCCCTTGGAGCAGTGGTGCCCATTAGGTAGATTGTGATCTACCAGTAGCTCTCAAAGCTGATGCTGGTAGATCACGAAGGGTGTGAATGGCGGCCCCTTTATTCCATTTTGGTTTATTTATTTAGCTGTGCACACATGATTACCTATTAGCCTGAGTCTGCTGAGCCAAGCTCACTGACACCTTTCTGGTGGATACTGGTAGTTGAAGTGCTATGTATTACATCAAAGAATATTAGTTTACACAGCCTGTTGCAAAATACAGCAAGGTGAGCCAGGAGAGAGAGGAAAGACAGCCAGGGGAGAGAGGGAGGAGAGATGGCCAGGGCAGAGAGAGCAAGGAGAGATGGCCAGGGGAGAGAGAGCAAGGAGAGATGGCCAGGGCAGAGAGAGCAAGGAGAGATGGCCAGGGGAGAGAGAGCAAGGAGAGATGGCCAGGGGAGAGAGAGCAAGGAGAGACAGCCAGGAGAAAGAGGAGAGACAGCCAGGAAAGAGAGAGCAAGGAGAGACAGCCAAGAGAAAAAAACGAGGAATGAAAGCAAGGAGAGAGCGAGGAAAGACAGACAGGAGATAGAGAGCGAGGGAGTTTTTTTTTCGTTGGTAGATCTCATGTAGCTCGTCATTTGAAAAGTAGATCTTAACACAAAAATTGTGGGCACCCCTGCCTTAGAGTATATGTAAACTCTAACAATGAACCTTCTCTCATTTGCACCTTTTGTTCTGTTAACTATACTGCTGAACTTGTTTTCTTATATAATTTGAATAAATGCCAAAATAAAAAAAAACCTGTTAATCATGTCAGAAATTCAAGGCTGTCATCTGAGCTGTTCACACTTCCTGTGTTATCTTTAGACATGTGTGCCTGCAAAAAAATTTGTTTAGTTTCATTTCGTTTTGTTTTAGATTTTTCATTATTTCGTTCTTCGGGATTCAGGTCCGAAAGTCAATTCGTTTCGGGATTCGGACAAAATCCGAATTTTCGTTAATTGCGTTAGCGATAGCAGGTACAAACAATTTTTCGTAGCAACAAAGTGACATTAGACAAAAGAAAAAACATTTTTTTTACAGCCGGCAGAAGAGAAAAAAAAAAAGCAGTCAAGGGGGTACCCAGATGCAAATAAGCCAGGGCCAGGGTTGTGGGGAAGAGGCCCTTGTCCTCATGCGCATGGGGCAAAGCAACTTCCCCATGTCAAGGGCATGTGGCCTGGTATGGCACAGGGAGGGGGGGAGTGCTTGCTTGTTTCCTGCACTGCCAGGCCAGACTGGTGCTCGGATTAAGGGTCTGGTTTGGAATTTTAGGGGGGACCCCAGGTTTTTTTCTTTTAATTTTGTTGGCATTAGGGTCTGGTATGACTTTTGGGGGGAAAACACTTTTTTTTAACATTTTTACCAGACCTAAAGGGTCTTTTTTTTTCTGCGGACTGTAAAAAAAAAAAAAAAAAGTATATATTTTTTGTCTAATGTCACTTTGCTGAAACAAATATTCATTTGTAGCGAAAATTCATTAGTACACACCACCGCTAACGAAATTTTTGCTTTTTGTTAATCGGAAATTCGTATTCGTATAAATAAATTTTTTCTGTGATTTGGAAATTCAGATGCATCAGAATGTACGAATTTCCGAAAACTCGTCCAAACTACAATTCAGAACGAAATGAATCGCACATGTCTAGTTATCTTAAGAAGTCTAATTAGCCATCTTAGTTCTTATCTTGGCATACACAATGATTAGTGTCAATGCTGCAGAGATGGATGAGTGGAAATACATTTTGGCCTAAATGTATGAAGAAATATTATTTATTTGCAATGTTTCATCATATAATGTAGGGAAAACTTTTTGTTTTTCAACATTTTTGGTATTTTTTTTCCTTATAAAATAACAAAGAGAGCTCTATTTGTCCCAAAAAAATCATATAAAATTAATTTCAGGACAGCGTTGCATGATTGAATAAATGTCAGTCAAATTACCCCACTTTTTCAAGTGGTTAATATACATTTTTGTTTGGCCAAAGGGCATTGAGTTCCTGCTGTGGCATTAAGATTGTGGACTTTAGAGGGAACTACTTCCTGGGGTTCTGTGTCTTGTGTTAAGGATTCTGATCATATTTTCAGTTGTGAGCACATGGCAGGTATACAGGGGAGGAGCTTGTTACCAGGGGCTGGCCATGCATAAAAAAGCATTAAAATACACAACCTATGAAAATGCACAGAAAAAAACAAACATGCCTAATTTTTGAAAAAGCAGAGCAACCCAACATATAGATGTGAACAGGATCATTCTGATGAGCTAAAATGCAGAATTGTGAACGGGTTATACACACTTCGAAATCGTCTGGTTCATTGCGCTGTCGGCAACTTTCTGACTGCCATCGGACATCTGATTGAAGGAGCATTTCGGGAAAAATGAGCTGCCAGCTCTGTTCGGGTAGTCTGACAGTGGCCAGCAGCCGCTGTCAGAATACAGAAGAAACAGCAGGAGACTCCTCAACCAATGCTTGTAAGCGCTGATGAAGGAATCTGTTCTATTTTCTTTGTTCAGCCAGTTGAACAAAGAAAATAGAAACATGTATACCCAGCTTTACTTTCAGCACAATGTATTTAGGAAATGGACACATCCCTGCCATGCCCCCAGTTATGCGGGACATTAAGAATATATATGCCAAAAATGATTAGTTAAACCCAGAATTGTTTTTTTTTCACCTTACTTACCCTATTTTTTGCGTTTGCAGTTAGGCCTTGTTCACCCCGAAAGCGTGTGCGTTCCAGAGCGGTAGCTGCTGGAACGCACCGCGATCGCAGAGAAACTTCCCCTTGCGTTTTGGGGCGTGGCGGTGCATTGTATTCAATAACACCACTTCCACGCCCGCCCCCGCCCGCAGTGCAATTGAACGCCTCGCAAAACTTTGCGTTGCATATTTTTTGTGTTTGCAGTGGAATGGAACGCTGGCAAAGTTTTGCGAGGCGTTCAATTGCACTGCGGGCGGGGGCGGGCGTGGAAGTGGTGTTATTGAATACAATGCACCGCCACGCCCCAAAACGCAAGGGGAAGTTTCTCTGCGATCGCGGTGCGTTCCAGCAGCTACATGTTGGGTATCGTTTTACTTGTTGTAACCTCATCTTTTATATTTAATTTTAATAATAGGGTATTTTGTTGTGTTTTGGGGTATTTAATTACATTTGTCACTAAATTTTGGGGTTTAATAAGGAGTTGCGCTAATATTGCGCAACATAAAAATTTGCAACTACCACCATTATATTGTATAGGGTCTTGGCATTCAGAAAATATATAATGTGTGGGGGTTTTAAGTCATTTTCAGGCCTAAAATGTGGAATATAATATGGGTGCAAAAAATGGAAAAAAAAAAGGCCTCAGTCATGAAGGGGTTAATGACCAAGGACAAATGTGGGTCCTGAGGTTACACAGGTTGAGAACCACTGGTTTAGACTGACTCCCTTTCTGAAGCCACTAACAAATCTGTTAGAAACATAACATCATGTGTATAAATCTACCTGCCCTTTCCACTTCACATGTGCTACCTTTTCTGTATATGATCAGACTATTTAATTTACAGGTTTACCTTATTTACTATATTTTAATTTGCCAAGTTAACAGCCTCTACTCCTTTAGTAAGTCATCCCCATGGGCTTTCAGAACAACCATTGTGTAGCACTTTAAGGCAGAAAGCCTTAAGGTATGTAAGGTATGCATGAATCATGTACATATTTAATTAGAAATTATAGAAGGGATTTAAAACATATTGGTAACATTATTCAAGAAGATCTCTTTTACATGTTTATGAAAAAAAATTACAAAGACTATACATTCGATTTAAATGCTAGAAATATGATGTCATTAAATGAATGGGCTGGGCCAACCTTGCACCAGAGAAGTTTTAGAGATTGAATGCTTTTGCCGCCACTGATTATTTGGTAGTTTCAGAGTGAATGCAAAGGGTTAAGAAAAATAAGAAAAATGCATGGTTTTAGGCATCTCTACAAAACTGTGGTCTTACTGCTACCCTTATGTAATATGGCTGAAATCTATTATTTATTGAGCAGTAGGGAATTGTGATGGCTGGGTGGTAAAAAATATCTTTGAGTTTAAACAACATATTATGTGACAACCTGTAAGTTGAATACAACGTGCATTTGAATACAACTTGCTACTGAGTGCAGCATAACCAATTTTCCAGTGTAACCGGATAATGTGCTAAGCCAAAAGGTCCAATGGCTTGCTTTCCATACCATCTGGCCTCAAGATGAGCTCTTATTAAAAAGCTGTTCATGACCTCATAAAAATGTAAAGCGATGAAAACTGTGAAGGTGAGATCACTTACTACTGCCCATCAGGGAAGCAGGACAATTTAAAAGTTACAAAGATTCATTAAATTAAAGTATACCAGTAAGCATAAAGGAATCCAAACCTATTCCAACAGCATCCAAAAACAGTTCAAATAAGTAATATTAAAACGAGGCTGTTTTCTTTATTGTATTAAGTTTAAAGTTGTTGTTTTTTTAATATGTTAACAATCGTCGTTTTACAACAAATATCGTCATTTTACAACAAAAATGTAATACGTGAAATGGAGAACACAATAGTAGCAGACAACCTGTTGGGCTGCCTTTGCTGTCTAAGCTGTCTGATAAGGGATGAGTCACTAGAAGTAATCATTCAGCTCCGTGTTTAAATTGTAGCTTGAGCTACAGAGATCTGTAAACACCAGACTTTTACAACAGACTATTAAAAAACCAACTCCAGTCAAAAAGTATTTTTCCCACCCCTGCCACCCACTTCTAACCCATCTTGATAAGCTTTTATTTTCCCTTATCTTGTGAAGTTACATATACTCACCTAAGTTCTCCCTCTAGGTTCCTCAATGCTGCTGTTTTCGGGTGGGGGAGCCTGGGACTGATAGTCCCCTTCACTCCTGTCCACTGATGTTAGTCCTCTTCTGGATCCTCAGAGGACCCTGGCCAATGGGCATCCAATAGGAAGTCTCCACGTCATGTTGGCACTGACCTGAAAACTCAAAGAAGGACCCAAGCAGAAAGTAAACAGAAGAGGAGAAGACTCTGGGCTGCCGTGTCACTGCGGCTTCATGTATGTAAAAAAAGTTGTTGTTTTTTTCATCCAGGGAAACAAATCCAGTGGGGCGTGGGAAGAGCGGTTTGAGAAATGTATCCTGGAGTTGGGCTTTAAAGCTGAGTTCAGGGCCGGATTTCCCACAAGGCCAACTGAGGCCCGGCCTCGGGGCAGCAGGCAGTAGAGGGGCAGCAGGGGTGTGGAATTCCTATCTCCCGATGCCCAGGACATGCAGTTCCGGGCGCTGCGTGGGTCGTTTTTTTCTACAGTTAGCCCTGCTTTGGGCAAGCAGAGCTAAATGTAGAGCGGGGAAGCTGCTGCTTGTTTTGTACAAGTGATCTCTGCGATGTCGCCGAGATTACTAGTATGCAGCCTGCATACAGGGAGAAGCATTGAGGAACCAGGCCTTGGGGCAGCAGAGAGAGTAAATCTGGTCCTGGCTGAGTTCATTTATAATTTACCTTCTTGCATTTGTTAAAAATAAAAACAAATCAATCTTTCACTGCAATACTCCCCATATCCATAAGGCTATCCCTGGCAGACTTATGGAGGGGGGGCAGGGG
>NW_017306708.1:1199536-1209261 GCF_000935625.1 Nanorana parkeri
GGGGGGGAGGTGAGTAGTTTTACATTGTTTTGACTTGAATTTAAGTTGTGCTGACAATAATGTTCAAGCGAAAATCCTTTTTTTTCCTTGAACATGAGTATTCTTTCAAAGTGGGTTTTCACTCCACGTCACCTACTTCAATAAGATGAGTATAAATTCACCTTGAAAGTACACATACTCTACTACTTTAGTAAATCAACCCCTAGTGAGTAGGCCAGACTGTGAATGCATGTCTGACTGCTTTTCAGTCTATAACCATTTATTCAGACAATTCATTTTCTTTCTTTAGTATCTATAAAAGATGTTTTTGAAACCCTTTGCAGACTACAATTACATATGCCATACATGGACATTCCTGTTTTCATTTCATATTATTGTACAGTTTGCTTTTAAATCTTTTAAATGATACCTCTTTTTTCCAGCCTTCATAGCTGTTCACATTTATACACAGATGTATTCTGCTACTACCTGCATGCTGTAGTTGACCTTTTGTACCACTGGGAATATTATTATCCTATGTTAAGTAAGACATATGCTGTCTATAAGCACTTCTAAAAATACCGTTAAAATTGACTATGAGATGGTGATGGTAATAAATTAGTGCATATAAGGATAAACCATCTTGCCTATAACTATATCGTTGTAAACAAATCAGTAACTAAGCAATCACATTTAATTATATGATGTAAGCTTGAATGAATCAGTTGGTCTGGGACATCCCAATAAACATGTCTGGTTACCAAGGAATCATATTAAATTTTCCATCATTGGTGATGTGGACAATAACTTTGTCAAGCCTAAGAAAAGCTGATATTCTTAGATATGCAGTACTAAGGATACATTGATTCGGAGGCGTAACTAGAAACCCCAGGGCCCCCCCAATAAAAACATGATTTTGATACCTTTTTTTCCCTTCTATTAAATAAAAAGTATGTTTTTTTTAACTTTCAGGGATAGTTCACACCAGCTCCAGTGTGTTCCGGCCGATTTAGTGCTGG
The DNA here is from genome assembly GCF_000935625.1 of Nanorana parkeri. Classification (NCBI taxonomy): domain Eukaryota; kingdom Metazoa; phylum Chordata; class Amphibia; order Anura; family Dicroglossidae; genus Nanorana; species Nanorana parkeri. The sequence goes on from NW_017306708.1 coordinate 1,200,535, forward strand.
AACACACTGGATTGCAACCCGGCCAGCTCACTGCGTTCTGGGGTGGGAGGGGGCGTGGCGGGCATTATAGTTAATGGCACCGCAGTGCGATCGCCTGCACCGGAACGCATGGCAAATCAATGCCTGCATTCCGTTGCGGTCAGAAAAAATAGTGCATGCAAATGGAGTTCCCTGACTGGCCCCCCCACTACAGAGTCTTCCCCATCCCTCTGTCTGAACTACGGTCTGCAAGTGTCAAAAACACTGCGTGTGGCGGGCCCTCTTCTTTCTCCCTAGGCTCCCCCCAACTGGCCGAACACCAGGGGTCGGTCGCAGATGCGACCGCTGTGACCCTGATAATTTTGCCTGCGCTTAGTATGGGGCATTTTAACAAGTACGTGTGAAAAAAAACAGTATTGGCACTGGTGCATCCCAACTTACTAATATAATGTATTGCTGGGATTTGTAGTCCTGCATAGCTGGTGGTATTCTGATCTCTATCCTCGCACAGCCGCTCGTACATGCAGAGCGGCGGGGGATGGAGCGGCGCTATCTGGAGGGCGGGACATGAGGAAGCTTTCGGGCCCTCTGCTTTCTCTCTGGGCCCCCCCAACAGGCGGAACGCCAGGGCCTGGTCGCAATTGCGACCGTTGCGACCCTGGTAGTTCCGCCAGTGCATTGATTCCTGTAGCTCTAACATGTCTATTGCTTTTGGGATGTCGGTGCTGTTTGCATATAGTACTCTGGGTTTATTCTTAAAATCTACTTACCCCTTTGTACCTGGGGGAGGGGGGGCAATAAATCCAGGCGCCTAGGCCAAATTTAGTAGTGCAAGTATACATCGGTTGACAATCACCTCCCTGGCAGCTAGATCTGTAGATATTACAATCATTTAAAATGATAAAATATTATGAAGCAATAGTGATATTTACTAATCCAAAGTTTACTAAATTGCTAACTGTAAGTGGAAGAGCAACACAATTTGGGCACATATGAACATCTACCACTCCACAGGAATATGGACCTCAGTTAGTTATATGTTGGATATTCAAGTTAGAATGGTAAAAACACAATCATTGCTAAAAAGTTTTATGCAATTGCGGTGTATGAAATGCACATCATTCATTTATTTGTTTTGACTTATATAGTATACTATATGTGGCTAATTTACCTACCTAAATAATTTGTACATTTTTCAAGGTTTCAAAAGAAACCTGCTCTGTTTTTCATTGTAGGCTGACAAATGGGCAAAAATGTAAAAAAAATGTTTTAATTTATAAAATTAATTATTTTTAATACTGTAATTGTATTGGACTGGCTCTTTTTAACCATCAAATCCAGCTGTCACTGACAGCTTTGGTTTTCACTGTGTGTGGGGCCTGGAGCAGTCCTGCCACTGACAATCCTCACAGCCAGCAGCTGTGCACAGTGTCAGCTGCTAGCTGTCAAAAAGTGTATTGTGCAAGGGAATGTTTTTACAAAATTAGGAGGTAAATGAATAAGTCTGTTCATCTGGCAGTGACTTAAATTCACCTATAAATGTTCACATAATTGGTAAAAGTTTTTTTATATTGTCAACATTTGACATTTGTATTAGCATTTATTATTACAAATGGTCTGTAGTAGCTACTTGGTGTGGGAAGATTTGCAACTAAAAATATTTTCCAGAGAATTTTGTTATGAAATTAGTCAAAACCATTTACTGGAAGGATGGTTGGCATGCTTTATATCCTTGTTGAAACACAGAAGGAAAACATGCAATAATAGCCCTTAAAAATATATTCCAAAATACACACAACATGGAATGTAATGCATAACAAACTCCACTCAGCTTTTACTTTTCAAACAGTTTAAATGAGATAGGATAATCAGTCAAGTCATGGTGATGGGGGCCAAAAGGTACCAAAACGCCATTCACTAAGGCTGGTTCAACATTACCTCCTTAAACTATCCATTTTTGCTGAGGAAAAAATATGTTCCCTGGTCAGTTACATATAATGAAAGGGTTGTAGTAGGTTGTATTAACCGAATAGTCCTACCTGTTGCCATTCATATTGAAATTCCCAATCACTTTCTTCTCCTAAAATACATATGAAAAAAATGCTTATGAATATTTGTATCCTTAAATCAAACTAGTAAGTGGAGCTTTGGGTTCCCTTTCACATGTTTCCAGTTTCTTGCCTCATGCTGAAAAAACCTGTTGCTTTCTAAGCGTAATAGCTCAAGCTGAAATGTGCATACACTTGAATGAGTGAAAGCAATGACTCTGACCACTGTACTCCTTTTTCCATATCGCACCTTAAGAGGTTGAAGTCAATTCTTATGGAACATTATGGGTTTTCTAAAGAGAAAGTATTGCAGTAACTGTTTGCTTTCAGACTGTCTAGCTCTAATTGAAAGTTTGTGCTCAGCCATACTGTCAGGGTACCGTGCACGGGTGTCCTTACACCGCATGCAGGTACTCACACGGGAGGACCAAATGTGTGACATCACCAGGCAATGCCAATGAGCTTATATACAGTTTATTATACACACCAAAATCATATAAACACAAACAACCCCACCAACACCCACAAGTAACCACAAACAAGTAACTAAATGTAAACACAAGCACATACAAAAAGTTAACAGGGCAAGTAAACCCAGGGAGCAAAGTAACACAAGGGGAGCCAAGGAACAAGGAGGTTACAGGACGCAGGTGACAGGATACTGGACTGGGATAGGATGCAGGATACAGGACTCAGGTAATGGCTACAATACTGAGGCAAAATCCACACTGCAGGGAGGCATTAAATATCCTCCCAGGTAGCACCAGGTGGTGATTAATCACCGACAGCTGGGAGACACCCGTAGGTGAGCACTGAACTTGCAGGTTGCAGCACCACCCAGTGGTGGTCTGGTACCTGACAGCCCCTGGCTGCCTGGAAACACCTGCAGGTGAGCGCAGGAACTACAGGACCTGCAGGACCTGGTTCCAGTACCACCTGGAGGTGTGTCAGGAACCGGATCTTAACCCAGAGCCTCTGCTGTACCTGGCGGTGGTTCCACATTACAACCTTGGATAGCTCCTTGCCTGATCTCCTGTGTATCCTCAGTTATACCTAATATCTGCTGAACTCTGAACTCCTTGCTCCTCCCTTGAACTTCCTATTTAAGCCATGCCTCTGCACTTCCTCTTTGCCAGATTATTGTGCTCCTGCCTTGATCTTGCTTCCTGCTCCTTCTGTGCTACAATCTACTCATACTGCTTCCCGTGTACCGACCCTTGGCTGCTGATTCACCAACTTCTCTCTCCGTCTCCTGCTACATACCTGATAGCTTTGGCTCCTGACCTCGGCTTGTTCACTGACTATGCTTCTGCCTGCTCCTCCACTACTACCCTCTGCTTGTGTACCAAACCCGGCCTGCTATACTACGAATTGCCTGCTGCTTCAGCTGCTGGACTCTGAGTCTGATCCCAGATCGTGACAAGGTGCTATGGTCCCTGACACATACAGAGCAAAGGGAAGGGGGAAAAGTCAGTGAGTTAATCAACTATGTGTGTATTTGGACAGTGAGCACTTGGACATTCATATGCAATTTACCATATTTACCTTTTTGAAAAAATATAAAAAATTTGTTAAAATTGTATTACTTTGTTTGTCCATTGAGGGACACAGAAGTAGTAGTAGTAGTAGTATTCATAGATGAGTGGGTAGATGCAGCTGACTTCAGGTGATGGACACTGGCAAACCCACTAGCTTTTTGCTAGTGGTGAAAAAAAAAACCTGTCTTAAATTACTTTTTATCCATTTTGTGGTTGATTTTTCTTTACTCAAGGTATGTTTGTATGCAGTTTGAGTTAGTTTCTCCACAACAGCTAGCTAGGACAGGCCATACTGGACCTCACTGGACCAATGATTGCAAAACTTATCTGTAACATGATCCTAGGGCAATAATCTTTGCTTGTTGCGCTCCCCAGACATCCAGGGTACTTGTTTTAGCCACAGAATGCTCTATAGGCCCAGTGCAGTGTCACAGTCCCAGGTTTGTACCAGTCTCTAAAAACTCCATTGTAAATAATGCCTACGGGAACGGGAAGGGGGGCGGCTAAAGATGAACTGGAATGTGACTTTTGGGCACGGGGCTCTGCTAATGATGCTTTTTCGCACCACCATGTACTGTGTTGGTTGGCCGCAGCAAGCTCTACAGTTTCAGAGCAAAGTACATTTTGGTGTTTCACATTCTCTGCTTTCTCCATCTGTAAGTATACCTTGGTAAGTAAGCCTTTGTAAGGGACAACACAAACATGGTAAGTGACAATGAGAATTACACTCTGAATGTGGGTATCTCCTTATCCTTGCATACTATGTCAGTTATCCGTAGAGTGCTCTTCAGTTTCAAAGCAGAAGTACATCTTAGTGTATCTCAGTCTCTGATATCTTTATGTGTAAGTTTGATCTGTTAAGTATGCTTCTGTGGGAGGCAACAAAAACCTAGTATGTGATGTTGCACACTATACTTTGCATGTGGTTCTTTCCTTACCCCTGTGTTCTGTTTTAATTGCCATAGAGTGCTCTTCGGTTTCAGAGCAGGAGTACATTTCAGTGTATCTCAGTCTCTGATATCTCTATGTGTACGTTTGCTTAGTGAGTATGCCTCCATAGGGAAACTAACTCCTGGTGTGTTAAGTTGAGCATTATACTCTGAATATGGCATTTTCCTTTCCCTAGTATACTGTGTTAAGCTGGGTACACACGGAACAAATTTTGGCTGATTCAGCTGGAATCAGGAGATATTCACTCTGTTGGTGACCCTATTCCCTCGACTGAAGTAGATCATTAGATCAACTTTTGCTGAAGGAACATGTTGGGAAATCTTCAGCCGAACGATGCTTTCAGTCAATCAGATCCAGCACCAATCAGGTATTCTGACAGTGGCCATCGTCTTTCCTCATGTCTTGAGTGGCTCCTGACAACTGATAGAGATCCTATGACTAGAGCTGCAGCCAGAAAGGAGAGGACTCGAAGGAAGTGAAGTGCTATATAAGTTATTAAATAGCAATAAACAACCAGAACACGAACACTGCAACTGTGCTAAAATAATCAATTACCTTCCATTACAATTACAGCCAGATGCATTGGGCTTTGCACTTGTAAAATGATTCTGTGCTTTTCAGTATCACTCTCATGCTTCTGCATGTAGGGGAAGCTGCAATGGACACAGGGGGAGACAGAGGTGCTCGGAATTAGCTAACTGGATGACTATGATGATTATGATTATAGTTTGCTTACATACTGTGTACCATAAACAATTGGCATGTTTTTTTTCCAATAAATTAAAAGAAAACTATAGTCAAACCTTTTTTGGCTTTCGCTGTCTTTTGGGTCAAAAGAGTACATTTACCAATGTATTCATGTGACCCAAAGTCATCATCTAGCAGGCTACTGCCCACTATTTGCTGACTGCACAGAGCGGTGATGCAGCCAGAAAAGATGCCAACAATATTGTCGGTATCCACCCTGCTGCCTGATTGACAGCTGACTCTGCCTCTCTATAACCAGAGCCAGCTGTGCCCGCCCCCTCCCCTGTCTGTCCCTCCGATGAGTGCTGGAGGAACAGAGAGACAAGGGGAAATCCCTGTGGGGAGCCATGACTGACGGTCACCTCCCTATGCATGGAGAAGACCGTGAGCTAAGCGATCACCAGTTCTTGATCGGTTAGCTCTCAGTATATAAAGCTGGCAAGTGACTACTGCAGTGTCACACACCGGATCTAAGTACTTGGATGAGTACATTTTACTCTCCCAATACTTCTCCTTTAAATAAAAATAGATTTTTTTAGGGTACTGCTTAGGCACAATTACATTTGTAGATGTTCCATATAACACATCTTTACTTTGTGAGCCCAGATCCACTTTAATTATCTTTATCAGTGTTGAACCAGCACTGGTGGCTCCCAGATGATTAGAAAATCATTCACCCACATTTATGGCGCAATACAGGGTGCGGTATTTGCAAGTGAAGTGACGTACTAGAGAATTGTTCCAGTAACTGGGTCATGTAGGCGTTATAAAAGCACTGAAAGTGCATGTTATCCCGCAAAGGCATTTTGCAAGAGGCTGTGAAATCCCTGTGGTTAGCAGTGATCATCATCTTTTTGCTACAGAAATGGGAACAGTCCTTCCACCAAACGAGCCATCTCTGTAAAACTAAGTCAGGAAGAAATAGTTCCAGGTTAGACAGAATTAAAGAAAAGATATTAACGGGAGGTCCTTCTCTGTTCCTATATTGGCATTATTTCTCTAGTCATAGCGCTTTATTTTACCAGTGCAATAGAGGGAACAAATATGGTTACAAGCACATAACTTTCCAATCTCTTTATCTGTTACAATTAAAATAAATGTATTTCTATGACTCATTCTCCGTTTTTCTTTTGCACTGTCTCCTCTTTGTTTGTGTGTCTGTTACATTAGGCCATTATAGAAAAAGTGTCATCTTCATTCTATGTAAAAACTAATACATAGGTCCTTATTAGGTTTAAACTGCTTAGTGAATTGTGATTCAATTGAAGACTAAACTGCTGACATTCTAAATTGTTTTTCCATGATGTGTAGTTTTGAACAGAATCCATGACAAGCGCATATTTTACATTGTTAAATGATCGCATTACATACAGAGTCTATCATTAGGCCAGGTATTAAAAACTAATGAGGGAGCTGTCAAACAGATGTTCACATGGACATCTTAATGCAATTAAATCTGAAGTTGTTTAAAGGCATTTTCTACTTTCAGCAAGATGGTGGGAATTTACTACGGTGAAGGAGGAATATAACCAGTAGAAGAAGTACTGAAATACAGGAAAGAATGAAAAAGGTGCACTATATTAAGCTGGAAAAAAAATGTTTAAATGTCCATTGTGGTGAGTTGACAGTTCATTCAAAATGAACCTGTGTGCAGTAAAGCACCACAAATGTTTTAATCCATAGGTGTGATTGCGTAAGGTGATTGTAGCCATAGTAGTGCACTTATAACAACACATTTAAGCACTGATATTTTTGTTTTTTTGTTTGAACTAACAGTTAATATTTCAGGAGAAGCTGTTAGGGCTTTATCTCCTTCTTCTATGTCCAATCATGAGTACTGGTTGGACCAAGAAGAAGGGAGTAGACCCCTGAAATGTGATGTAATTAATACCACATTATGCGATTGCTAGTAATTACTGAATTAGCATGTTTCTTGAATGAGACAATGTTTTAGCATGGCATTGCATGGAATTTGGACATTTTAGCGTGCGGTTCCTAAAAGATATTTATTGATTATTTGCAATGATTTACTGTACATTTCATATTGTTTTTTGCCGTATGAAATAAAGACTTGTGTAGTTTGACCTAAAGGCAGACACGCTTAGAATTTTACATTCATCGGCTGCAAACCCCTACACGCCTGCCGAAATTATTATTTTTTAAACCGTCTATATATTTACCTCTGTTGTTTAAAGTGACACTAAACTCAGGAGTTAAATCTTTAAAAAAAACATTTAAGTACCTTAACTATTAACAAAAACATTTCTTATTTCTGTATCACTCAGCTATAGATCCTCAAATCATCTCTGAATTGGTGCTGACACTGTCCTTCATTCTGGAGGGGGGCTACTTTTGTTCCCCATGGTCCTTTTGTGTGTTGTAAAATAGGCACCGCTCCAAGCTCGCTCCTGTGATGGACTACGATCTCACATTTAGTTTACCAATTTGTATTGAGATTGTTAGTCCATCAAGGGTGTGAGCTTGGAGCAGTGGCTACTTTACAACACACACAGGGACCACGCAGAACAAAAGTAGCCACCCTCCAGAAGGAAGGACAGTTTCAGTACCAATTGAGAGATGATTTGAGGATCTACAGCCCAGTGATACATAAATAAGGTAAATTTTTGTTACTAGGGTACCTGAATGCATTTTTAAGGTTTAACAACCGAGTTTAGTGTCACTTTATGTAAATAAAAAAAGTACCTAACACAATATAGTGTACTTTTAATGTTACCGTGCACATCAGCTTTATGTCTTTTATGGACCGGAGACAGGTATACAGTACATGAAAAGAGCTCTGCCAGAAAAATATTGTTTTGAGAAAACATAAGATGAATATCATTTCCAACAAACACAGGTGAATAATACTTGTTATGTCTAGATATATTTTCTTAGGCTGATGTGTGTTTTTTGGTTCCAACCAGTTTAATTTGAGTTCATAGCAAGTCAATTACTTTTTGACTTTTTTGGACAAAACAATATGTAATGACTAAAATATGTATTTTCTGCTAGGTAAACTTTAGATTCATTTTAGAAGAGCAGATTTAAATGAGATAAGTGGAGAGCCCAATATGTGCATGCAAGCACATGGCAAGGATTGTCATTTTGTTTTTTTAACCACTTCAAGACCAGGTGTTTAGACCCCCTTCCTGGCCAGGCCATTTTTCAGTATTCAGCGCTGCGATACTTTGACTGACGTTTATTCCGTCATGCAGCGCTGTACTGAAATGAATTTTATACACACTAAACTTTATCGCTATCGCTAAACTTTATCGCTATCACATACAATAAAACCCCCCTATGTGATAGCAAAATATGTGACAGGTTCTCTTTATGGAGACATCAGGGGTCTCCAAGACCCCTAATGTCACCTAGGACCCCCAAAAGAAGCTGATGAAGCAGATATCTGCTCCATCAGCTTCTTTGCAGCTTCTGAAGCTGGAGAGTGACACAAGAATGCGGAA
>NW_017306708.1:1209311-1211991 GCF_000935625.1 Nanorana parkeri
GTTAATAAATACTCTAGCTACTCCGGTGAAGGTAGCAATCAGTTTTATGCATTAAATAAGTCTGTAAAATCTGCAGTTTGTTTACACTGTGATCTCTAATTTCTTAAAGCAGAATTACATCTTAACCCTTGCAGTGGAGCTACCCCTGCACTGCAAGTGTTAAATGCTCATTTTGTCTAGGGAGTTAAAATAATGTTACACTCACCCAAACCACTATCCCAGCCTGCTCTTAGATCGGTCCCTTCAGCCTTTCTCCCCCTCTGCTCCAATGGCCTAAAGTACTGTGAGTCATCACGTCCTATAAAGTGTATTGACTGTGAGGGCGCCGAGGCACATACCACAACTGGGGAGGAGGGGTGTAGGAGCCAACCAGGACTGCTGTTCCGGTGAGTATAACTTTGTGATTTTAGTTCCCAAGACAAAATGAACACTTAACCCTTGCAGTGCGGGGGTAGCCCCACTACAAGGATTAAGATTTGATTTGTCCAGAGTTCTTTAAGTCCATGAGCAAATATAGACCCCACTCCCTCCCACCCCACACTAAATTTCAAATTGAGATATTTAGGTCTATAAACAACCTAAAGTGTAGATAAATATGTGTGAAGAGGAGCCTACAGCTTTAACTGCTTCTCAGAAAAAGTATAAGACCTAAAATAATGATATATAATAATTAATATTTTCTCTAAATAAAAATATCTTTTAAAATATATATTCGAAGTCCTGACCAAAATAATTAAATAAAATATACACAAACCATTATACATTTACTATAAAACAATTCAACAAAATAAATGCAACAGGTAGATGACTATGTACTAGAAAGTAAAGCCATGTCATATAAAACAAACTTAGTACCGTGTGAACTTGTTTTCTTATTTTGGGCTCAAAAACTCCCTCAGAGAAAAATTTAATCACATGGAAAGAATGTCTATGATGCAAAGGCTTAAAAAAATGCCATGCTCTTGATTTTTTGAATAACAAAAAAAAGTGAAGTGGTAAAGAAGACTGTTGACAAATTAAATGGTTGTAAACCATATCAGATAAAGCAGAAACACAGGAAATTAATTAAAACATGCAACGTTTGGCATCATGAATCCCAGTGTGTAATTGGTTGGCAAAGTGTTTCATTTCTAGCCAAGCCAAGGTTTAACCATTCCAACATTCCAGTGTAGAGTTTGATTATAACTCATATATCCCAGCTATTATAAGTTAGCATCTGACTTTATCAAAAGAATGGAATATGACTGTTCTCATTCCAGCTATTTAAGTGACTAAATGTATTCAAGAAAATAAAGACGGAAACGGAAGTATGAGTGAGAAAAAAAAAGAAAGGAAGGAGAAACATTGCAAAAGATAAGTGTATATGTGTATACATAGGTGTGTCTGTGTCCATTAAATATTATTCAACATAGTTTGCATAAAAGGACAATTATTACCATTTATACATATATAAAAGTTTAATACCGTTGTCCTAAGACCGTTTAAATGGACAAAATATATTCTGGTGCGCAGATCCTGAGTGGTTAGGTGCCAACACCTAGTAAGGTAGCAATAACAGATAAAGAAAGAAAACAGTTGGGGTTTTTTTGGGCACCAAATGACAAGTCCAATGAACGAAAAATTGTACATATATAATAAAATATATTATTTATTTGAATCCATACAAAAACGTTTAAAAGCATGGATAAGTAGATATGTTAAAAAACACACAACAATACACGAAATAAAGAGAACCTCCTAACACCCACTATGTTCCAAGATAGAGGCAATGTCGAACATGATCAAAAAATCTAATGACATGATTTCAACCCAAATAATGCAAAACCGGATATGGACTAATATAATTTAAATAGAAATACAGTCCAATATGCAATGATGAAAAACCTCTAATGGAACCGGATTGGTGGGTCATAATGCGATACTCGCAATGCTCTATCTACGCGTTTCGTTCATTGGACTTGTCATTTGGTGCCCAAAAACCCCCCAACTGTTTTCTTTCTTTATCTGTTATTCCTAAGACCGTTTAAAAAAAGATTTCTAGACAAAGCTTGCTATGCACACACACAAATGGAATAAGGGGCATATTCTCCTTAACATCTTGTCTTGAATTGTATTGTGATTGCAATGTCTTCCTTATATTGTAAAGCGTTGCACAAATTGTTGGCACTATATAAATCCTGTATTATAATAATCATAATAATAATAATATTCATACAGCAGTGAATGAGACCTTCACCAAATATTTACTGCCTTACATTTTAATAAAACATCCTGTGCCTCGTCATACACTGATCAGCGATAACATTATGACCACTGACAGGCTGAAGTGAATAATATTGATTATCTTGTTACAATGGCACCTGGAAGTGGGTGTGATATATTAGGCAGCAAATTAACATTTTGTTCCTGAAGTTGATGTATTGGAAGCAGAAAAATGGGCAAGCGTAAGGACTTGTTCCCAGTCTGCGGTGGTCCAAGAAAGGAAAACGGGTGAACCAGCAACAGGGTCATGGGCATCCAAGGTTCATTCATGCACATGGGGAGTGAGGGAGGCCATACCTCGCAAAACACAGGACTTTAAGGATCTGCTACTGGCGGCTTGGTGAAATATACCACAGCATACCTTCAGAGGTCTAGTGGAGTCAATGGGGTTGATTTACTAACCTCACAAACACGCCAC
>NW_017306709.1:0-463 GCF_000935625.1 Nanorana parkeri
TATTATTATTATATCTGTATCTTATGTAGCATGCATTATAAAGCAGCATTGCATGATACAATGTATAATATACAATCACAGTGCATGTTATAGAGTTCCAGCCGGCGTCACCTTTATAACACTAAGTAGGACTGTTTGTCACCTGACGTGTGACACTGTTAGCAGGGACTGTAAGTCCTGGCTTTAATGCTGCTATTTATTTACTCTGCTGGCTGCGTAGGTAACCTTGTCTCTGCTCTGCTTTTATTCCAGGAGGAAGAGCGGATATAAATACAGAGAAAGATAGTCAGCAGGGTGACCGTCCCTGCACTCAGAGTGTGACCGACCCTACGAGGAGGGGTGAGCAGCCGGATCCTGGCAGCACATGGCCGACTTCATAGCTGGAGCTCTGGGAGGTGCAGCGTGTTCATACATAAGGATATCTCTAGAGCAGGGGCGGACAAATGAATGTAGGGTTCAGGAG
>NW_017306709.1:1170-3105 GCF_000935625.1 Nanorana parkeri
CTCTAGAGCAGGGGCGGACAAATGAATGTAGGGTTCAGGAGGATTTTTTTTAGGGGCCCCATTGACAAGAATAGGTAAAAACCGGCACTCGTAAGGGGATCCGTCCATCCATAGGACTACGACTAAGGCCCGGGGGGGATGAAACATGTCAGCATTTGTTTATTTGCTGCTTTTGCAAATTAAGTATTGGATGGACGAGAAGTATTGGATGGACGGATCCCCTTTCGAGTTAAGTTTTTTCCCTATAGTGCAGCTTCTGGCGGAAGCTTTACCAGGCACTGAGGTTCCAGCAGCGGGATTGGAGACAAGAGGGTAGAGCTGCTCCATGTTTCTTCAATACCATTGACAACAACTAGAGAAAACCTCAAAAGTTAGGCACCAGATGGAATATTTAAGGAGCATTGGGGATCATGCTACTGAGGAATCGCACGTTGGTGGTCTGGCAAAAAAGATGTAACGGTGGCATAGAACGCTGAAACTATGTCACCGGTGACAGGAAATCCGAGTGCGGACATATTTGATTATTGTGCGGTGGAAAAATATATAACAGATAAGATAATTCCAGGTCCGCGGATCGACTTCTCTGGCGACGAGAAGAATCGATTTATAAACAGCTCGATTTTGTGAAGATGAATGAACAGAAACGATTTGTTTCTTGACACCGTTTTCCACGCTTTATGTTTTCCCAAAATGACATCACAGTACGGCACGACGCTCTGCGCTTTTATGAGCGGAAAGGTGAGATATCACCATAGGGATCTGTGATGTGCGACATTTTATAGATAGATTGTGGGTATGATATGGAACACTATTTCACCTTCACATACTTCCAAGCATTACGGATGTTGTTAGTGATTCGCAGTAATAAAGTATCACACAATCACATCCTATTTCTAGCTCTGGGGTTGCCACCTGTCCAGGATTCACCCGGACAGTCCGGGTTTTGAATGCTGTGTCCGGGTTTCATGGCAGAGGAAACCCGGACACAAGATGTTAGGCAGACAGGGGCAACCAAAATTAAGATAGGGGCTACTAGAGTGTTCGGGTTTCGCTTGGAGAAAAGGTGGCAACCCTAATTGCACGATATTCTAATTATTCGAGTTTCACCTGTATATCTGGTTTGTCAGAAGCATCACTTAACACACAAGCACTAATGCAAAATCACATGCTGGTCCTCCATCCCTGTCAAGCTGCTTGTATTGCCTTCCTGGGACAGTAATCAGTTCTGGTCATGCTGCATTTACTCATATAGAGATGTACAATAAAAAAAAATAAAAAATTAAGATCATTATACAACTATTACATTATTTGTATACCTGCAAAATGTTTAAATATATTTCTTTGTATTTAGAAACATATCTTTATTTTTAATTTAGATCAACCATGCCATAAACCATTTCTTATGGTTTATTATGGTTCTGTGGGTTTCAAAGATGAGATGTATTAAAAATAAAACATAAAATCCAGGTGTGTTCAGTCCAGTGCATGACTCATGAGTCCTCTCTCTCCTGTGGCAGTGGAGGGGAAGCCGTGAATGCTGTTTGCAGGCAGGGCAGGGTTCAGGGATGTATACTGAACAGAGGGGACAGAAGTGTGAAACACACAGGGTCTGGCGGACAAGAGTATGTAATGCACAGGGTGCAGGGGTTAGGAGCAGGTAACGCACAGAGTGCAGGGGTCAGGATTTTGTGTTGCACATGATGTCCAGCGCAGGACAGTGTAAGGCACAGATCGCAGGGCTCATAAGTGTGTGAGCCCAGAGCACAGGGCTCAGAAGTGTGTAATGCCCCCTCAGTACAGAGCTTTTCCCCCTTTACCAGACTTTAGAATCCACTCACCAGATATCTGATACCGCAGTAGTAGAAAGTGAGGGGAAGGCCCCAAAAGGCAGCACTGCAATAAAAATTAATAATAGTGGGGGGGGGGGGGGGGGGG
>NW_017306709.1:3152-8063 GCF_000935625.1 Nanorana parkeri
GTATAATCTAGTGTCTGGGGGGGGGGGGGGGGGGCAGGGAACCTCGCAAGAGATGTGGGGAATGTGCCCAGCACTACTGACACCCATGCTCTGCACCATTCACCAATAAGTTCCGGGTGGCCTGATGACACGCCTCAAGATATTAGATCCTTGACACCCTGGGCTCACAGAAAAAGGAGTAGTGTTGGATAGCAGAGTGGTGAGTCTGTAGAGGACAGCACCGGACTTAAGTGAGTATTGCAGATAGAGCTGATTTTGTTTATTAAGCAATGGCTGGGCTTGTTTTTATGGTAGAACTGCAGCCAAAACTAGCGGAAAAAGATATGAATAACCCATTAAAAGTTAACATAACAAAACCAGCTTTTCCTGCAATATTCACCTTTAATCAAGAGATTTCAACCACGGTACCTTTTTTTCTGTCACTAGACATCCTCTGCCTGATGGCCGGCATCAGTCAACCTGCTTCCTCTGAGCCCAGGTTGTCCTTGACCCGCCGCAAGCCAGAAACTTGGCAGTGAAGGAAGAAGCTGCACAGTGATGAGCTCATTTTTGTGTTACTCTACTTTCTCCTCCTATGAGCAGGCTCCTTGTGAGCACATGAGCGTTTTGGCTCATTCTACTGCTTCTTCCTCTCACTCTTCAGCTCTGCTGTATAGGGACAACAGGAGGCTGATAGCAGGTCAAATTCAGGTACTTTCACTGTTTGCATTTACTTATGTATTAATGATTACAGAGCTGCATTTATTTGTGTCTTATATATCTGCCTAGAGTTCGGCTTTAAGGAAGCTGAAGTTAAGCTTTAAAGGGTTATTAAACCCTCTGGTGTTTTTGCATATATCTACTGCTAGCAAGCAGTAGATATATGCAAAAACTTAAAAAAAACAAAAAAAACCTTTGAAACAGATTTAAAGGAGAACTATGGGGTCAGTGTTTTTCCCCATAGTTCTCCTTAGAGTAACGGGAGGACATAAACTAGCGTCCTCCCATTACACTAAGCTCAGTATACCGCGAGCTACAGCTCGAACCTGCTGTGTCCTCAGCCCGATGCCGGCATCCGTCTTCCGGGTTCCGTCCCTTGCGAGAGTCCGCGTCGCAGGGGGGTGGAACCGGCGGGAATTTTAAAAGGAAAAAAAAATAGAACAAAAAAGGAAAAAAATAGAACAAAAAAGGAAAAAAAATTAAATAATCAGACCGCCATGGAGGTTAAACTTACCTGTGTCTTCGCCACGTACTCCCGTCCGAAAATCTAAAACATTTCGGGCGACCGCAAAGGATCTTGGGGCAGGCGCAAGCGCAGTTCAGATTTTCGGCCGGGAGACGAGGAGAGACGCAAGGTAAGTCTATGGACAGCGTGCACCCGCATGCAGACACTGTGGGACAGGAAGTGCCAGCAAGGACAGAAGAGTCAGCGCTGGATCGGAGACCCGCCGCAGCGCTGGAGAGAAGGCTGAAAAGGACAAGAAAGAGGAAGATCGGATTAAGAGACATCATTTAAGGTAAGTGCTGACACTATTGGGGGCAGGGGGGAAAAAATTAGACTTTAATGTCACTTTAGGGTAATAATGCAAATCAAGCTCAGGTTATATTGGTGCCAACATAGCATATGAAGTGTAAAACATTTGTCTGTCTGGTTTCCCTTAAAATGGTCAACATAGAAAACAAGGCAGAAGAGTATTTCAATGCAAGAATGAGTATGTCTGCCACATTACAGGCCTAGAGAGTTCCAGTTTACTATACTGAAGTAAAAGACAGTGAGAGAATGTCAGGGCCACAAATATAATGAAGTGGCCCCATGGGATTGTGTCATCCCCTGCACCCACTTAATTCAATTAAATTATTATTTTAATCCAACAATAGTTTTAGTCACGATAAGGTACAGTCTTCTGGAATTTTCCGTTGGGCTGTTTCTGGTTTCCCATTTGTCTGTTTCCAGGTGCCCTTAATAGTGTCATGTCAATTCTGCCTGGAGATGGCTGTCGCTAGGAAGATCTTTGGAAATAAGGTGGTCGTGATTAGTTACCTAAGTTTTGGAGGGAAAAGTAAACAACCAATCAGTTGTGGGACTCACCTTTAAATGTTTACAGTCAGAAGCTCTCTTCAGCAGTGATCGTCTGCAACACAACTTGCCTGAGGATGGATTCTTTGCTCCACGAAGTGCTTCGTCGTGCCTCCGCTGAAGGGGGTGAAGACTGGCTGCGTTCCTGCTTGGGCTCTCTGCCGCCCATGAATGTGCCCAGCGCCTTTCCTGTGACTGACCACTTGCATCCTGCCTTACATCCAACTGATGTTCATCCTCCTCCGCCCGCCGGAGCTCCCCCTCCCTTTTCAACAGAATGGCAAAAGTGATAGATGGCTCTGATCTATAAAGGGAACACTAGTCCCCTCTCAATCATACAACCCAGGGAGTGAATCATGTCCTGGAAGTCTCCAGTGAGGTTGATGCCAGGAGAAGATTCCAGAAACAGATCATATCACTACACAGATCAGCACACAGAGCCTTGTATGAATTATCAGTAAGTCCCCATTACCAGAAAACACCCACCTCCCTTCTTGTAGCAGGGGACAAAATGCATCAAGAGTACCTGTCCTGGTGTTCCACTAATAGCACATGAGGAATGTGCAGCTTATTTATGAAGGGATGTAGGAGCAGTATGCTTGCTTCAGTGTTTGGTGGAACATATATATATATTTAGCATGTAGTGAAGGAAAGATGACCCTGGACTGGCTGACCTGAGAGAAACGTGCAGTAA
Organism: Nanorana parkeri; assembly: GCF_000935625.1. Taxonomy (NCBI): domain Eukaryota; kingdom Metazoa; phylum Chordata; class Amphibia; order Anura; family Dicroglossidae; genus Nanorana; species Nanorana parkeri. The sequence goes on from NW_017306709.1 coordinate 5,903, forward strand.
GTGAAGTAGAAGTGAACTGCATACTTGTTCTGGGTCAGTGACTCAGAAAGTATTGAAGCCAGAAGATTACCATCGGCAGCCATCTGGCAGCAGGATATCAGCTATAGGCATTTATAAGAAAATCATTACATGCATTTATGCAGAAAACCAGCAACGTTTAAAACACGTAACAGTTCTGGCTGCAATATTGCAATATTCACATGTAAGGAGGAGCTGTCTACTGCAGGACTTCTTTTCATCACAAAATTAAGCCCCTGATGTGAAGGGGGGGGGGGGGGGGGGTTTTATTGTCTAGACGGAGGCATTTGAGTAATAATACCCTTTCATACAAGCTCTCTCCCTTTGTCATCAACAATGAACCACTAAATGTAGTATTTGATTATGGGGCAAGTGCCAGTATAGAAAGGGTACATTCAGGGCTGTGTATAAGGTATTCGCCACCTGAAGCAATGTCGTTCTGTGAGGGGGGGGGGGGGGGGGGGGGGCTTCTGATGTGACAGACAGGGACTCTGATGTGAAGGGGGTGCTTTTGATGTGAAATAGAGGTAATCTGATGTGAGGGAGGTGCTTCTGATGTGAAAGAGGGGGACTCTGATGTGAGGGGGTGTTTCTGATGTGAAGAGGGGCTTCTGATATGACAGAGGAAGACTCTGATGTGAAGGGGGGCTTTTGATGTGAAAGAGGGGGACCCTGATGTGAAGAGGGGCTTCTGATGTGAAAGAGTATGACCCTGATGTGAAGGGGGGCTTCTGATGTGAAAGAGGGTGACTGGGTGCTTCTGATGTGAAAGATGAGGACTCTGATGTGAAGGGGGTGCTTATGATGTGAAAGAGGGTGACTCTGATGTGAAGGGGGGCTTCTGATGTAAAAGAGGGAAACTCTGATGTGAAGGGGGTGCTTCTTATGTAAAAGAGGGGGACTCTGATGTGAAGGGGGGCTTCTGATGTAAAAGACGGAAACTCTGATGTGAAGGTGGTGCTTATGATGTGAAAGAGGGTGACTCTGATGTGAAGGGGTGCTTCTGATGTGAAAGAGGAGGACTCTGATGTGAAGGGGGGTGCTTCTGATGTGAAAGAGGGTGACTCTGATGTGAAGGGGTAAAAAAGAGGGACTCTGATGTGAGGGAGGTGCTTCTAATGTGAAAGTGGGGAAATCTGACGTGAAGAGAGGCTTCTGATGTAAAGGGGGTGCTTCTGACGTGAAAGAGGGGCTCTCTGATGTGAAGGGGGGTGCTTTCGATGTATTACATTTGAGGGACTCTGGTGTGAAGGGGGAGGTTTCTGATGTGAAGGGGGGGGGGCTTCTGATGTAAAAGAGGGGGTTTCTGATGTGAAAGAGTGGACTCTAATGTGAAGAGGGGCTTCTGATGTGAAAGAGGGGGACTCTAATATGAAGGGGTGGCTTCTGATATAAAAGAGGGGGACTATGATGTGAAAGAGGGGGCTTCTGATGTGAAAGGGGTGCTGTAATGTTAATGGTACTCTGATGTTAAGGGGGAATCCTGCTTTTTTTAATGTCATTTTGCTTTGCCTCTCCTTAATATTCCTACCAGACCCGTACCTCGTATAAGGGTTAGGTATGGATTTTGGTGGGACTACATGTCGTTGTTTACATTTATGGGTTTTATATTTTAGACTGGGGTGCCCTAAAAATGTGCATACTTTTATGGGGTGCCGTGACTGAAAGAAGGTTGAGAAACGCTGGTCTAGCAGTGTAGAAAGTGTTGAATGCATCTGTCCGTCACTGCGTTTATCTTACCTAGCTAAGACATAATACAACAAAGCAGCCAGGAGATGGAGGTAGAACTCTACCAAACTGGAGTATCTAAGCTAACAAATACGAACTGGGTGACAGTGCTTCCATGCAATCAGAAGACAACAACTTGGGACCATGGTGAGTACAGGACGTTCTGATAATGTTGTGTCGGTGTACTAGCCGAGGAGTAATAATACCCGGGTACACTGCATATATTGTCCTGCTCATTCTGTCATTGCCGGGCCTACATGTAAATGAATGGGAGCCCAGTCCATAACACACACCTTGATTGCAAATGTAAAGCAACTGGTAATGTCATTGTCCAGTCTTATTGGGTGTTCTGTGGATTGAAGGTAAATATCCATTATCTTTGTGTGATGATTGGCCAGCACCTACACAGTCTTTG
>NW_017306709.1:11834-12135 GCF_000935625.1 Nanorana parkeri
AGACTCTGATGTGAAGGGGGGCTTTTGATGTGAAAGAGGGGGACCCTGATGTGAAGAGGGGCTTCTGATGTGAAAGAGTATGACCCTGATGTGAAGGGGGGCTTCTGATGTGAAAGAGGGTGACTGGGTGCTTCTGATGTGAAAGATGAGGACTCTGATGTGAAGGGGGTGCTTATGATGTGAAAGAGGGTGACTCTGATGTGAAGGGGGGCTTCTGATGTAAAAGAGGGAAACTCTGATGTGAAGGGGGTGCTTCTTATGTAAAAGAGGGGGACTCTGATGTGAAGGGGGGCTTCTGATG
>NW_017306709.1:12304-68691 GCF_000935625.1 Nanorana parkeri
TTCTGATGTGAAAGAGTATGACCCTGATGTGAAGGGGGGCTTCTGATGTGAAAGAGGGTGACTGGGTGCTTCTGATGTGAAAGATGAGGACTCTGATGTGAAGGGGGTGCTTATGATGTGAAAGAGGGTGACTCTGATGTGAAGGGGGGCTTCTGAAGTGAAGGAGGTGCTTCTGATGTGAAAGAGGGGGACTCTGATGTGAAGGGGGTGTTTCTGATGTGAAACAGGTGGACTCTGATGTGAGGAGGTGTTTTGATGTGAAGGGGGGTTCTGTGATGGGGGTGCTTCTGATGTGAAAAAGAGGGACTCTGATGTGAGGGAGGTGCTTCTAATGTGAAAGTGGGGAAATCTGACGTGAAGAGAGGCTTCTGATGTAAAGGGGGTGCTTCTGACGTGAAAGAGGGGCTCTCTGATGTGAAGGGGGGTGCTTTCGATGTATTACATTTGAGGGACTCTGGTGTGAAGGGGGAGGTTTCTGATGTGAAGGGGGGGGGGCTTCTGATGTAAAAGAGGGGGTTTCTGATGTGAAAGAGTGGACTCTAATGTGAAGAGGGGCTTCTGATGTGAAAGAGGGGGACTCTAATATGAAGGGGTGGCTTCTGATATAAAAGAGGGGGACTATGATGTGAAAGAGGGGGCTTCTGATGTGAAAGAGGGGCTGTAATGTTAAGGGTACTCTGATGTTAAGGGGGAATCCTGCTTTTTTTAATGTCATTTTGCTTTGCCTCTCCTTAATATTCCTACCAGACCCGTACCTCGTATAAGGGTTAGGTATGGATTTTGGTGGGACTACATGTCGTTGTTTACATTTATGGGTTTTATATTTTAGACTGGGGTGCCCTAAAAATGTGCATACTTTTATGGGGTGCCGTGACTGAAAGAAGGTTGAGAAACGCTGGTCTAGCAGTGTAGAAAGTGTTGAATGCATCTGTCCGTCACTGCGTTTATCTTACCTAGCTAAGACATAATACAACAAAGCAGCCAGGAGATGGAGGTAGAACTCTACCAAACTGGAGTATCTAAGCTAACAAATACGAACTGGGTGACAGTGCTTCCATGCAATCAGAAGACAACAACTTGGGACCATGGTGAGTACAGGACGTTCTGATAATGTTGTGTCGGTGTACTAGCCGAGGAGTAATAATACCCGGGTACACTGCATATATTGTCCTGCTCATTCTGTCATTGCCGGGCCTACATGTAAATGAATGGGAGCCCAGTCCATAACACACACCTTGATTGCAAATGTAAAGCAACTGGTAATGTCATTGTCCAGTCTTATTGGGTGTTCTGTGGATTGAAGGTAAATATCCATTATCTTTGTGTGATGATTGGCCAGCACCTACACAGTCTTTGCAGTGGTTATATATATATAGATAGATATAGATATATCTATCTATATATAGATATATCTATATCTATCTATATATATATAGATATATAGATATATAGATATATATATATCTATATATCTATATATAATATATATATTCACATTACACTGCAAAATGTCATCAAATCTATTGGGAAAATCTTTCCCTTAATAAAAACAAGGACGTTAATAGAATACACCTCCTTTCCAGTATTATTATAATACAGGATTTATATAGCGCCAACAGTTTGCGCAGCGCTTTACAATGTAAGGAAGACATTACAATCACAATACAATTCAAGACAAGATGGTAAGGAGGGCCCTGCCCCTGAGGGCTTACAATATGAAAGGGAGCAGGAAGTGATACATGAGGAGGGAGCTGTGTGGGGATGAATTGTTTGAGAACGTGATGTGATAGACCAGTGGTTCTCAACCTGTGTAACCTCAGGACCCACATTTGTCCTTGGCCATTGAGACGCAACCCAAGTCGCACAGCAATGGAATGCACAGCATTGCAGTACCGGGCGTTCGGATGCAGTCTATTGGACTGTGGGTGGGAGGTGAATTTGGGGTGTCATTTACAAAAATGGCAACGTAAAACACCTTCCAAACCAGATCGCGCAGTAGACGCGATTGCGTGGTGCAGTGCATTAATCGCATTGTACTAGTGTGAATAGAGAATAGAAAACACTGACAGACACACGCAACTACAGACAAGATCTCACACACATGCATACACACTCCAAAAATGTTTCTTTTTTTTAAAGATCCACCCAGTCTCCCTACCTTATGAGAACTGGAATGGATCCTCAGCCTGGAGGCCAGTGTGGGCTGCTGTGCTGTGACTGAGCTCCATCCATATGTGCATTGTTTGTACAGCTCCCTTGCTCGCGCAGTAGAGATGCCGGGAGCCAGAGTGTGACCTCACTCCAGTCCAGGAACCTCTACAGGGCACATGTGGGAGCTGTAAGCAATGCATGTATGGATGGAGCTCCCTTTTGGCCATACTTCCAGCCCACCTCAAGCTGACATGCAGGGCCGAGCAGCATATTATGGTTGGCTGCTTGATGTGAGAACAGACAGTGCTGCACTAGGGGAAGGTTGAGGAGTCTCTCACCTAGCATAGTGGAAGGCGTGCGATGACCCACTGAACACGGGGTCGCGACCCACTTTTGGCTCATGACCCACCAGTTGAGAACCAAGGTGATAAAGTATGACTTTATTGTTAGAATGTTGTGCTCTAAAGCTGATTTCTGGACAAACTGCTAAATACACAGAGGAAATACATCCATGGGAGCTGTTTTACCTGCCAAAGGATTTGTGTATCTGTCCATCCAGTTCTGCTATTTACACAGCTCTGCCACACTGCAATGTCCTGCCTGGCAGCAAAGGGGAATTCATCATTCTCTGCTGCAGATTTATTTTACAGATTTTCAAGTCACCATAGCCTGTGACTACACAGCACAAAAGAAGGAGCATCAGACTGATAAGTGTGTTTTCTATCACTCTGCTTTCTCCTCCTATCAGTAGGATCCTTTAACTGGCACCAACCCAATTTCTTCCATGTGCTGCTTCTCCATCCCCCTCTCTGAGCTGTGCCATACAGTAGATTGCAAGAGGCTGGTATTACCACTGCTTTCATTCAAAAATAAATGTAATGATGTGTTAATGATTACAGAGCTGCTTTGTGTCTTGTATATCTGCTTAGAGCTCAGTAGTTGTAAACCATTGCTGGATGTTTTTTTCATTTGGTTAAAGAACTATGTATCCTATATACTTGCCATTTATTGTTTTCATCTTGCCTTTGTTATATCTTGCTGATCTCCTACCGTTTTTTTGCAGCCACTTCCCGTCTACATGCATAAGACTACATTGCATTTCTCAGGGTAGGTTTCATGATGGAGACCATGGTGGACCATACCTTTGTAATGTGTGATTCTATGGACACCTGTAGTTTCTGTCGAAAGCCTGTGTGAAAGGCAGGCAACCCAGGAGCCACTGGCGGAACCCAGATGGCCTCTATGGGTAGCAGGGCACAGGGGGGCCCAGCCAGGACAGGCGGCCTGGGTTGCTATGGCATCGCAGGCTGTCACTGGCGGCTGTGAGGAGAAAAGCGCCACAACCTGTCAGTGATCTGCGCAGCTGCGCATTCCTCCTCGCAACCACTGCTGAGTCAGTGACAGCCAGCAGCAGCTGCAGAGGGGGAAGCTGGGCCCGGCGTCGGCAGCAGAGGAGGAGATGGGGCCCGGCGTCAGCAGCGGAGGAGGCGGGGCCTGGCGATGGAGGAGGATTCGGGGTTCGCCACGACTGTGAAGGAGGAGGCGGGGCCCGGCTGTGGAGAAAGCTGACAGCGGATCAGGGCTGACAGGTAAGAGGTGTGCAAGGGTGTGACCACATTACCTGAGACCCACCATACGCCCCTCACAGGAGCACCACTGGAAGACAGTACAAGGGCACTCCTATACAGAACTAACCCATGTATCCTGCACTAGGTGCATTGCCATTTATTTGGTTAGCACCCCAACGCACTTCCCGAAGGCCGTGCTTTGCAGCACAGTGCAACGTGTGGTACCGCAATGTACTGCATGCACCACTTTTTTCACTGCAATGCAGCATATGGTATTGTGGTACCATGACTTGCGTTGTGTTGCAGCTAGGTGCGCTGCGCGATGGTTTGCAGTAAGTGCAAAGTAACATCCGCTTAGCACAACACTATAGTATGAAAGGACCCTTCATGAAGTGCCATTTTCACCCATATGTGTGAACGTTCTGTAGACATTAGATGGAAGTCAAAACCACGGACGTTTTGCAACCACTGACCTTTCATCAAGTTCACAAACACTGTCATTCTATCTCCACTGCAGTCTGATTTCAGTGATAGGCCCAGATGTCTTGAAGCAGAAGTCAAGACACCAGAATCAAATGTGTGTCATTCCTGACAATGAACTTCTTTGTTGCTTACTTTTGGTCAGTTGTCAGCCCAAATAGGACTGAGGAGTGGAGAGTATTTCTGGCAGATCATTGGGTATCTTTCTATAATGTCAGGGTCTTTAAAGGGTTAGGACTAGATTCATAATGTCACACAGTGTCAACACATCCGTGTAAACAAGCACTATACCTATTAAGTCAGCACATTCATTTGAATAGGCCGCCTAACGCTCGGCAACATACAAAAGAGGTGCATGTGTTATGCATACATTACACTGTGCTGCAACTAGGGTTGCCACTTTTCCTCCAAGCGAAACCCGAACACTCTAGCGACGCGCAGACATTTTGGGGGGAGAATGAGTTGCGGCTTATTCATATGTAAATAGTTTCGCCCATTCATATGTAAATATCACCGTTGAGACTATTTTCAGTGGGGGGCCAGTAGCCCCTATCTTGATTTTGGTTGCCCCTGTCTGCCTGACATCTTGGGTCCGGGTTTCTGCTGCCATGAAACCCGGACACAGCACTCAAAACCCGAACTGTCCGGGTGAATCCTGGACAGGTGGCAACCCTAGCTGCCACACACGTGTTAAGTAGGTGCGTTGGAGTGCCATTCAGAATGAATGCATTATAGGAGCGCGTAAGTGTGAACCCAACCTAAAACATGGGGACATGTGCAGGTATTGCAGAGATGTACTGCTTTTTTTTGTTGCTTTTTTAAATTGTGCCCTGGTATACACATTGAGGGCATGTGCACACCATGTCCAGACCAGAACAGTTTGTTCCTGGACCAAAAAAATATCCTAATGCAGGGGTGGAACTACCGCAGGGGCCTGAGCATGGGGGGCAGCAGGCCCAGGCAAGGTAGGACAAGGGATGGTGAGGTGGGGTGGCCGCCGACCGTCCGCACATCCAAACGGCCGCACGGCCCAGCCCTGCTTGATACCCCCATATACAAGAGCAATAATGTAGATAGTAAAGCACACTCATCAGGGGTAAGGATTGCTACAAAAACCTAAAAACTGTTGCCTTGACTTCCACTTCAGTGTAAACAATAACGAGTGATCCATAACCTGTATCCTAATAATAACATTCATAAATACAATACAATACATACAGCACGTGAAGCTAGAATTCACTTATGCTCGTTATTACTAATGCATGTTGGTGACTACTAATTGTTTGAGATACATTTGAGTCGGTACGCTACTCCCTGCAAGCATGGGCTGTCAGCTTGGTGCCAATTATCTTACAACTGACACTAGAGAGCAATAGAGGAGTGGCCAAACATTTCCACATGGCCTGGTCTAGAAAATGAGTGTACTTTGGTGCTACTCAAAACACAAGCTGCCATATATGATGGCCATTAGGTCACCCACTGACATATTTATATTCCTCAATCTGGGTACTAAAATAAAAAAGATAGACATGCAAATTCAATCAACAGTAAAAGAAATTCAGGTTCAATGGAATACGGTTCTTCTAATACACCACTGGAAAGCTATAAGCCCTAAGCTACCAAATACACCCCCCAAATCCCCATTATAATCCACCATTCCTCCGAACATTGGGACTAATAGATGACCTTCAGCAGTCACTTCCATTGCAAAGAAAGCCCTTTATCCACCATTTTGGGACTTTGGTTATAATTACTTAATTTGTGTTCTAAAGAGTGATATTGTTTCTATTTATAGCTCCAGGTTGGGTCAGTCATTCACTAGATTTCAGGAACTCCGATTTTGGAACACCATATTGGAACATATTTTGGTGAATGCAGGATTAGGATACTTTTTAAATAACTGAGCATTACTGTAAGAGTAATTGCATCACTGGAGATATAAGAAGGCAGACTTTACGTCAACCCCTATGCATTCACCCATAACTGAAATCATGAGGGGAAGGTTGACTTAGGTGAAGTGAGGATCGCTACTCGCGTCCTGGACCTTAGAACCACCATCTCTGACATAGCTGGGAGAACCTTGCCTGGATTCTAGACATGTAAGCTGCGGAAAAATTTGGTTTGGCTATTTCGTTATTTCGGGTTTCGGACGAAATCAAAATTTTCTTTATTTTCCGGTGAGTTTAGGAATATTCGTTGCGAATACCACAGAAAACCATATACAGATATTGATACTAAAGCTGAATCTCCTAGACCTGAATGGCATTCGGGATCCGAATTTCCGAATTGCATTTGGGAGCTCTCGAATCCCATTCGGGTCTGGGAGCCTCAGCTTTAGTATTATACGTATATACTGTATTTGGCTCCCATGTTGCCAAAATGAAACTTCATGTTCAGACCCATTCGGATGCATTAAACCGAAAAACACACCTGATTGGCCAGAAAAGTCACATGTCCGATTCAGTTTAATTTTTGAACGAAATTCGGAAACAGAAATTCGGACACATTCAGACGCATTGGGATCTGGAAATTTGTCTGAATGTCCGAATTTCGGATGAATTTTGATTCGGAACGAACAGAATTGCACATGTTTAATGAATTCTCCATATATCCTTATAACGGGCCCACTAGAGACCTCAGGACATATTTATGCCCAGCCTACCATGGACATGATGAGTGGGACAAATCTCCCTGATAAAGTCCCAAGAAGATGGGGACATTTTATGGGTATATGTATTTTTCATGGGATGTGAAGTTATTCCGGATTCTAAAAGTGCTCTGTAGCTTAAAAATGTTCAAAGCACCGGGAACAGGCACAGCAGCTGAGTCACGTTTGGAACATGAATCACTGGGTCCATTCTATAATAATGGCATATCCTACTATTACCTATTAAACTGGGAGTAGCCTGTTGACTCACACGTGTCTCAAGCAATTACTAGTCACAGACACTCATCTGTAGAAAAAAGCATTGGTGTCTGCAAGGTTCAAATTCTGAAGTTAGGTTTTAGGACTGTTAGTATATAGAGCATGGACAAATGGATGGGTGACATGGATGTATTCAAGGTTATTTCCCAAAGGCAGACAGTGAGGTGATGAGAAGAACCAAAGGACCAGGGTTTCCAGTGAGCCACGCTTGGAACCATACTTGGATTCAATTTCAGCCATTTCCTGCTGAATCGGATGAAATTCAATCCAGGGATGGCCCTGCCAGCACCACCAGGATTACCAAAAGTCCATTTTTCAATCGGCTTTTCTTAAAGGAGCCAGGTGGAAAATTGTCAACTGAACAGTGACTGCAGCCAATCTGCCACAGTCATTGTGCGGGTATTTAGGCAGCGCTCGCTATCACAATACAATAGCTTGAAAGGGGAGATCCCTCTTTAGCATGGATGGGGGAATCAAGTGATTTTTATTGTTCAGCTACTGGCTATTCCCATGCTGGGCTAATGTATTCTGTCAGCTGGTACACTTCAATCTGGAGGGGTTAAGGAGCCTATATAAACCAGGGTCATTCTGCCAAGGACAACAGACAACGAAAATCACCAACCGTGAGATCCCCACCCTCCCGCCTGTCACAGACATTATTATGTGGTTGATCACCTTTGTAGTTAAAGAAGAACTTACTACCAATATCTCAAACATACCTTTAGAAATGTTTAGTAATGACAATCTACAAACACATACTTCTAGATAATTGCCGGCTTTGTATTCTTTGTATACCTTGTGACGGACCCCCGTACTCAGGATGAGTATGTCCGCCGCTGTCTTCTTCCTTGCTCAGGAGATATCGAAACCTGCTGATCTGTAGCTCCCACTTTCCCCAGTCACCGGTCGGGACACGAGTGTAGGTGAAACAACTCTCATTTATTGAGCAACTGCACAAACTTTTATACAGAAAGTGATCAGATCAGAATATAATCCCATCACATCCACCCTCCCCTCCCCAGAAATCCTGTCTTCACAACACCACAGGTGTCCACCTGCTAACGAACTCCAGACAGCCATAGCAGGCGCCTGGCCAGAATGTCATTGTTCTGAGCTCCCTCAGAGAACAATGGGAGATAACGAGGGATGGGGCTGATAGTCTTTCCATAACCAGGTCACACAGCATAACGCACTCAAACATAAACCAACACCAATACACATTTAACTTATAAACTCATCACCATGTCGTCACATAACTTATTTCTCTTTTCTTTCCCAGTCTTCTGACAGTGGCCATGTTTACTAAGAGGGTAGGTTAGTATTTCTCCCTCTTCTTCCTAGAAGTCTGACACATGTGACTAGACATGTGACCAGGGCCGGATTTACTCCACCTGCCGCCCCAAGGCCAGGTTCCACAATATGACTAGACATGTGACCATGCACATTATCTCAGGGGAGGAATGAGATCTCATGATCTACCTTCCCCATCTTTTCCCTTAAAATTGATAACACAACTATCGAGCCTTCCCCCATGCTAAAGTGCTAAGTGTCATCCTTGACTCGGACCTCACCTTTCTTCCCCACATCCAATCACTATCCAAATCCTGCCGCCTTCACCTTCGTAACATCTCCAAAATTTGCCCCTTCCTCACCAAAGAAACCTCAAAATTACTAATTGGGGGGTGCACGAAGGCACAAAATACAAGCAATCGGGCGGCTCTACAGACGTCGGACCACTTGTATGTAAGCAGACATCGCTGGCTGTTGTTTAAAATGTTGTCAGTTTCCTGCTCGTGCGCACTAGGTGGCGCGCACGGGCGGGCACAGGCACAAAGGTTGTTTTAAGAAGCCCACTCACATCTACTGTACAGGTCACCGTCTGGCCATTTTTATTGATTCGGCAAACGAGAGGTGGTTAACTAATGAATGTAGGATGCTTTCATATCAGCATGCAGAGCTGCATACTGACGTGATTTTTAGTAAAGGGGAGCAAAGGTCTACTTCAAGGCTCCATCAAAAGCACAATCACAACAGCGCTCTAAACCTGATAACACCATACAAGGAGCAGTACAATTATACCTGAGGCAAGTTATCATTGGTATACCATGTTTGCATGGAATATATAGCAAGATCTAAGAATGGGGCAGATGAGCTGTCTAAATTGGCCTCAGGTGTACGCATAGATGGGTACCACTTTTCTGGGGTATCCCCCCCCTTCCTCCCTGTACTTCCACATAACATACACACAGATAGTTGTATATGTCATATCTGCTGGACATTTCATAACATTTGTATCGCTGTTGTTGAACGTACGCTTATTACATTAATAAAAAATGATTGAAATGTAGATGCGTCTAGAGAGCACAGCCTGCCTCAGATGTTGTTTTTTCTTTATCCAGGCATAGATGGAGCTCACAATTTCACCCCTCATCTGGGAATCCTTCCTTGCTGTCTCCAAAATACAAAAAGCCTAATATATCAAGATGTTAGTACTAAGTAGTTTAGTTCACTTGCTTGATCTCAGTCCTCTGGTTTGAAATAAACAGGTGACATATAAAGGAGAATAAGGAGAAACGTTTGTCCAGACCAAATTTAGGAAGCAGAGCCACACAGCATGTGGGCAACTTTCTAACTGCGATGGCTTCCCTATGTAGAACTGATAAGCATGGATGGATTGTAATAAGAACTCTTCTAAATATTACTTACATGTAAACCGGCAACATGACCTAAACACATTTTTAGGTGATTAGAGATGTATGAATAGGGTTGCCACCTTTTCTTCCAGCAGTTGCGGCTTATTCATATGTAATTCGTTCCACCCATTAATATGTAAATATCACAGTCGAGACTATTTTCAGTGGGGGGGCCACTAGCCCCTATCTTAATTTTGGTTGCCCCTGTCTGCCTGACATCTTGTGTCCGGGTTTCAGCTGCCATGAAACCTGGACACAGCATTCAAAACCCGAACTGTCCGGGCGAAACCTGGACAGGTGGCAACCGTATGTATGAAGTATAGTCTGATTTCAATTTCGGAAGAAAATCTGAAGGTACAATCACAAGTCAACAGACCTTCCGTTGACTTGCAAATACCTTCTGATTTTGGTGCGAACGGGCCCTAAAGGAAAAGTTGTGTCACCTGGTTCCATTGAATCATTTGCCAGACAGTAAGCACCAGCTACAAAAAATGTTTTTAAAAATCAAAAGCTAGTGCTAATAAGACTTCAAATACACGTAAAAATGTATGTTGTAAATAATGTGTAAAAAGAGAGAATTGTATTGCGCCAAATATTCACTGCAGGTGTATCTTTCAGGTGCACATGTTTTAAATGACACTGAAGGATTAACCAAATGTAAATGTCTGGTAAATATGCTCCTAAATCTCTCTTTACATTTTGTAGGTTGAATAGGGTGTGTTCATTTGCTAATATTATGCGGTAATTATGACTGTGGCTGTAAAGTTGGAATGTCAGCTGCATTTATATGACAGTAGCAGAAGTTTCATTTGCTGAGCGTGACTACCTTGTAGAGGTGTAGATCCATGCAGAATGTCAGCTATCCCATTTGTCATCTAGCAGGGCAAGCAGGTTTACAAGCTTGTACTGAAACTAACCATAGGGAAGTGTTTAGGATTGAGGTATACAGCAGATACGTTCTCACACATAAGTCATCACCAGCAGCCGCAAAGCCTAGATAATTACAATGCTACCTTCCTGGGAGGACAGTCTACTCCCTATGACAGGGAACCTGGAAGGATTGTCCACAGCCAAGGGTGGAGAGGCAGGAGCTATACGATTCCCCACAGGAAGTACACCAAATAGAGAAATATAAAATCATCATTTATATCACATAAAATACACAATTACATAAATACTACTAACTTCTAACATAAATATCAACAACCGCCTCCCTTTTATTTACAGTAATATTAAACTCTCAATCTTATTTCAATAATGAATCCAGATCAAACAAATATACATTGTCCAGCAAAGTTTTTCTTTACATTTTTGCCTAAGCACTTAGGCATGGTTCACACCTGGGCGTTTTTCAGCGCTGATCGAAGCGCTGAAAAACGTTCAGCAGGTGAAATCCCATACTTCCCTATGGGCACTGAAAAACGCCCTACGCCCAAACAAGTACAGGAGTTTCTTTGGGGCGTATTTCAGTGCGTATCCATTGGTATTCCCGAGTGTAGCTCGGGGTTAACAAAGCGGTAACCCCGAGCCACACTCGGGAATACAGCGTAGGTCTTACCTTGTCCGCGATCCCCGCTGCGTCCTCCGGCCGCTGCCGTCTTCCGGGTTCCGTTCCTTGCGAGCGTCCGCGTCGCAGGGGGGCGGAACCGGCGGGGAGTTTGAAAGTTAAAAAAAAAAACAGAAAAAAAGATAGAGAAAATAAAGGAAAACATGTTTTTTTTAAATCATACCGCCAGGGAGGTATAAAAATGTGCGCCAAACGCGCATTTCACTGAACTAAAAAGCATGCTAAACAACGCGCTAAAAACAAGCTTATAAACGAGCTGAAAAAACGCGCCTATAGTACGCACAGGTGGGAACCCAGCCTTACAGTCATCATGTTTCTGAACAGCTCCAGCTCTCCTAGCCCGGCTTACCTGAACTTCACTGTTCATCCAGTAACTGTTCATCTACTAGCCTGGAGAAGGGAGGAAGGAGGAGCAGGGGGGACTGGAATGTCTTGTCTTGCTGTGCCTGTGTGTTTGTAGAGACACACACAGCTTACTAGCACACACAAGGGTGGCTCCATAGGTCACTGCAATGGAAAGGAGTCACTGGATATCAAAACCAGTGTTCAGGGGACCAGCTGATTCTTAGAACTTTTAAACAGCGAGGAGCAGCATCCTATTGTAAGTCATTTCATCAGCATTTATTTCAAATAGCTTAAAAACCTTTTGACTTTAATATCGCTTTGAGTGGATATTCTGATCTCTTTTAGCACAGCTGCAGATTTTTCTGTATAGCATTAGCAGTTCACATTCCACTTGCTGCTGCCTGATTTTTCTTAAATCTGTACACAATAAATCAAGGCAACTGGACTTGCTGGATTTCTCTTGAAGACATTGTGTGTTTGCTTTCTCAAGCTAGAAAGCTGGTTGGATGACCAGTGAAATGTCTTCAAGAAAAATACAGCAAGTCCAGTTGCCTTGATTTATTGTGTACAGATTTACCATGACCTGGATGAATGAGAACCTTCACAGACATAAACCTTTTCCAATTAAAAAACAGATAATCTTCTTGAGATCCGACACAAGACTCATTTCCTTTTCAGTCATATTTATACCGGCATGCTCTATGAGTCATGTCTCTGTCCCTAGTTACAGGAGAGTACAGGGCTCCATTACCACTCGTGTAACAATCACTATCTGGATGGCTGACTCACTGAGGACAATGTTGCTTCTTAAACTTTTCATTTGATATCTATCAACGACATTTAAAGATAAACTCTTTACAGTTCCTTCCTTTCTTTTTACTGAAAACATGATTAACAGGTGTTAGACTGAATAAATATCTACAGCCCGCTAGACAATTATTTAGCTGAGATGTTTAATTGGTCAGGTTGCTCATGTCTGGGTAAGCGTATGCTATTGTGAGTCATCAGGTATTATGCTAGATCAGGGGTGCCCACAATTTTTGTGTTAAGATCTACTTTTCAAATGACGAGCTACATAAGATCTACCAACGGGAAAAACAACCTTCCTCGCTTGAAGGTGGATACTCCTGAGAGGAAATAGTCTCAAAGTCGGAGGACACACCCTTCATTTAACATGAGGGTAGTAGCTATAGCCGTGTCCGACAGGGAGTTGTAAGGGAATGGAGAAGGGAGACTGCGCTTGCTCCCTGTGGCCAGATGCATAAATCATAACAGATATTTGTCCCAGGAAAACCTTTGTGGGGGGCCACAAAATCTTCTTTGCTAAGGTAGGAAACCCTCCTCTCCTGTTAGTAGCAGAGGGGCTTTCCCTTTGCATTTAGATTCCAGCTCAGACCAGCACCAAAGGGTTAATGAGAGTTCCCACGCTGTTCTTAGTTGTGAGGAGGAAACAGACACACAGCCTGTGCAGAATGTTACTGGCTGCAATGTGTCCATTCCCCCAGCCTTGTCCCCACATCTTTTTTTTTTGGTGTGCCAATATGGCCACCACAGGCTCTGACCACTCTTGCAAATGGCCAAAAACAGACTCTCTCTGTGCCCTTATTAATACCAATATGGCGAGTGTGCCTGCAGTGCACGGATGTGGTTGGCTGAATCCAGATGGTGCTACTACGCAGGCAGAGTACCCTAGCCGGTCCTTAGGTGCCAGTGGCATTGCCTGTACATGCCCAGTACTGGCGGGTGAGACAACACTACACTGGGGCACAAAAACTGACCAGTGGGCAGGGAGGCAGCTGCAGCAGGGCTGTATATGGGGGTGAAAGGAGAGAAGGCTAAAAGGGCCATTAGCATGCAAACAAGCGGGGTCTCACCGACAGTCAGCTTCACTCATTTTTGTTGAATGTACCCTCAAAGGGGTCTTCAGGGACAGAGTCACATGGGTGTGGATTCATCACTGCCCTGGACCTGTATAGCACCCGGTAGCTAACCCAACATGCTGCACCACATGCTAAGGTGGGATCTAATGCAAAGCAACATTACAGGCCGTCCCCGCGTCTTTCATGCAGTGGGATCCAGGTACAGGCCCTGAAGCTGTTTCCATAAGGGAATTGATCTAGAAGCTGTAAAGTTGTCACCATGGCTGGACGCAGCAAGAAAAGGCTTGATTGAAGAAACACAGCAAATAAGGCAAAACATACTACATACATCACCTAAGGACTAAAAAAAAACCCGGAGTACTCTTGGCAGTGGCAGGGGTAGGACCAGTGTCCATTCACTATTGTGATACCTACATATTACCCAGTCATTTCTGAATCTGCCCGTCTCCTGTATTGTACAGCATGGGAATGCGTTTGGAAAGGTGTGAATCTAGTAACTGCAATCACGCTCACATTAGCATAAATAAATACCGAGTGACTTCACTCTGATTAGTATGTATTTTTGTACTGATTTCTCTGCTCATGTACATTTTATATAACAGCAGACATTTTACTGACCCGCTGATCAGTTCTACAAAGTACTGCTGTGTACAATGCTATATGTCATTTTCCAGTTTCACAGCCAATGGACCAAAATGGTTCCCAGCACCAGATATCACGCCCGCTTCACCCAACTTTCCAGCTGTACCTCACGTGGATAAACAAAATGTATTTTGGTGCTAGCAGAAAATGTCCTCAGTGTGACGGTTACCAGGATGCGGTACCTGAGCCACCTCCCTGATCTTGGGCTAAAGTCAAAGTAAGCACCTAAAATTAGATGGTTTGTTAATCTCGCCACAGGAACAGGCACACAAATAAATGGTTACCTATATTAACATTCCTAGCCAAGCAAAAGCAGATTTTAAAGTCGACTGCAATTTTAAGCATTCAAAACTCAAAATCCTGCCTAAGGGCTTGTTCACACCATGCCCAGACCAGAACATTTTTTTTGTCCGCACCTGAAGTGCATCCCAATGTATTCCTATAGTATTTCTGGACTCTGCTCATGCCAGAGCAGGAAAAAAATGCTGCATGCACTATTTGTCTGGTCTGGAATGAACCAACACGCATGTAAACGCACTCAACTGCCCCTGGAAGCCCATTTTAAACTTACAAAAAAAAACAAATGCACCGGAACGCAGCAAAAACACACTGCACTGCATTTACAGATCTGGTCTGGACATGGTGTGAACAAACTCTCTGGGCAGGCACCACAAGAGGCCATAAAACAGCTTCTCCGTGTGCCTCTCTGAAACCAGCTTGTTATTAAGAGCTAAACTTCCTTGACTTATAGTCCAAGTCCTTTCCAGCCACCATCCCACTGTCTGATGAGTGTCTCAGGATTAGGGGAGGTCCTAGCCTGGAAGACACGCCCCAAGCAACAAAGTGAAATCAGAGGGATGTAGAAGATGATTTTCTGCATACTAAAATGCAACACAAAGGGGCATTTCCAAAAATCATCACCTATATTACTTGAAACAGGATCATTGTCAAGCAGTACTTTTAAGTCTAAGGGGGGCATCTAAAATTAGCAGTGGGATGGACTTACCATGGCCATATTGCAGCTTAAAAAACACCAAAACAAAACACATTTATAAAACATATGGTTTACTTAGCACTCAGTTGGCTTCAGAACTCCAAAAACCAGCCTCCATCTCCATTAAGCAGGACGCTAAAGACCAATCTATCTTTTAGGACACTGCAGGATGCACATTGTGGCCTGCATTTTATGAATGGGCAAAAACAATGCAAGCTGTGTTGTAGTATATAGCAGAGAACAAATAGAGGTTCAAACTCTTATAAATGGGATCCTAAAGGTGCCCTTTATATGCAGAGCCCCCACCAGTTCCTAGAATAGAGTTGTCGCCTCAGGCGGCATGTCATTGGGGAGTGGCCAGGTGGTGGTAAGCAGCCCAAGGTGCTAAAAGCTCTTAGCAACCTGTGACGCACCAGTTGCCAGAAATGGAACAGGGATGCTCTGGCTTGCATCCCGTCTAGCTCCTGGCAACCAGTGATGTCAGAGAGCTGGGCGTGACTATTTTTGATGTGAGGCGCACTGGGGGTCCCAGCGTGCATTTTTGGTTGCTGGGCCTCCAGTGCGTCCCTACACCTTTTGAGTAGGCTACCTCCTGGTACACCTGCATGTAATTTATCGACTGCATTAATATGCTCCCTCTTGGAGACTCCTATACATAGAGTTAGGACCACACTTTGCAGAGGTGCCTTGGCGCGGCGGTGTGGCTTCTACATATTTTAGGCCAAAGGTTTGTGCAACTAAACCTCTGCTAACTCATACAGTTGACAGGGTAAATTGTTTTGTTGCAGGCTAGCTGGGGACTTTATCGTGTTTTGTATTGTTGTAAGCCTTCCCACGTGCACCCTGCTACAAAGGCTGGTTATACATTTTAGGGCTGCAACAACTAATCGACATAACCGATTATTGAAAAAGTTGTCAACTTTTTCAATAATCGATTAATCGAGTATAGCCGGTGCCATTACACTTTCCATTTCAATATATTGCACACCACACTATCTTTTTTACATCCACCGCTCCAAGCTTGCTCCTGTGATGAACTACAACCTCAATACAAACTAGTAGTACATCACTGGAGCCATTTTTTAAACTTTATTTTATTGTTTATCCGATTAACCGAACCTAATAATCGGCTAACTAATCGATTTTGAAAATAATCGTTAGCTGCAGCTCTAATACATTTATGTGGTTACCATCTTTTTCTAGAGAGCTGGCCGTGACGCCGGTCAAAGCAGCTGACAGTGCAGCCAACCCAGCACCGCCCCCACCCTCTGAACAAATCCCCGAAAGCATCCCCCCACCATATCATCGCCTCAGGCACGATTTACCTAGGGACAGCCCTGGCCCCCACATTGAAAGTATGCATAGCAAGAAAGAAAACACTACTCATGACTGGACACTGTGCCCCATCCACTCAACGTGTGTACGCGCGTGTGTGCATGTGTAAATCACTTTCACAATCTTAGTTTCATGTTCAACATAAGACAAAAAAAAACACTTCAAACCATTCAAGATGCTCAAAGTTAACATTTTATTAGACAACTTATTTTGTCTGAACACAATGGGGCAACAGTGGCTGAAAAATTAGCGAATAAAATACCCCAACTCCATGTTCACCTTGGAGATTCCTTTAATACAGCATGATTGGAGCAATTGAGAAAAGTGTGAATGGTTTTGTGCAGGTTCAACAGCCAAGGTAAACGTCAGTTACTCTTCTGTGCTTGATGCACATGTTGTATGACAGTGTCACATACAAGTAGCCCAATTAGCAGTAGATGAATGTAAAGATTAAGTTATACATTTCAGGAAAAAGTGTTTGACAAAAGCGCACAGAAAGGAATCCTTCAGACAAAAGCTTCCCATACTTTCTCTGGCCGAGTCTTAAATGGGGCCGAGGATCTATGGAATTTGCCAATTTGTTTTCTCTTTTCATAATTTCACTTCTGTAAACGCAATCTGGTTCTAACTCTTTGGCAACACAGCCCTTAGGAATGGAATGAGAATCTGAACATGCATCAAGTATGGCTGCCAATAAGAGGCATGTGTATTACAAGAGTGAGAGCTTTGACTCTCTCAACTCATTTGCTAGTTTGAGGCAGTTGTAGTTATTCCACAGATCTGCTGCAACACAGGCTTTTGTGGCTACACGTATACAGGTATGATTGGTAAGCCTGCTGCACATAGTTGGGTGCAGTGTGAACAAAGCTTAACTGACACTGCTGGTAGAGACCATTGACCACTAAAAGGAGAAAGGCTGACGTGGAAGTGGGAACTTACTGCTGTCAATCCTTGGAACTTACATCTAGCTTGGAGGTGGTACCACACTATGACACAGCGTTGCCCTTTAAAAAGGTCATATGAGCTCTTCTGGATATGTCAGGCCAAGTTCACTGAATGACATCATTCACAATATAGGGGAAAAAAAAACACAATTAGCAGTTGGTAAACATGTGAAACAAATGGCTCTTTAAAAAGGTGTAAGCTATACATACAATAGCGACCAACTGTCCATAAATTGTTGAAGACTGTAGGATTGAATGCTACATGCTAGTTGTGCAGGTCTCACCATAGGGAGCCTTTTGTTTGACATGACTAGTAATCATTTACTATTAGAGGTTTTACTAACAACTGAGCTACCAAAACTTGATTATGTAGCTCTCAGGCAGGGAGAAATGACATGGGCACTCATAGGCCTCTAGCTATAGTAAGCATAGATATAGGGGTAGATGAAGAAAGCAGTGACTGTCACAGGTGAATCTTTGTAGTACATGGGTTTTCAATGACCGGGAACGATGCACCTGCAGTGATCCAAAGCTTCACAGATATGCCCCTTAGTGTTGTAATTACTTGGCAAGCTCCAGCTACTCGGAATTATTGAGGAAAAAAAGGCAAGTACAAGAGACCAAAGAAGCCAATTGTGCAGTTGAAGGCCCTTACATTACAGCAACACAGAACAAGGGATACTACAAACTGGATTGGATCCTTCCACAATTACACACAAAAAAAGAATAAGAATGAAAGTGACAATCATTCACAAAACTGAGAACGAAAAGGCACTGCCCTATATTAGAGGGCAGAACATAACATGAGATTTAACAGTAAACAAGTAAAGATGCTACAAGTGATTGAGAATGTTGTACAAAATGGGAGAACAATGTGGTTTCCCAATGTCAAATCATTTTTTGTTTTCACATTTTCAAAACATTCCATTGTAATTGGTGGTTATGTATGCATATACATTCACTTCCCATGAAGCATCAAATCCAATTGGACCCCACACATTAAAGAAACATTGTCAAATGAAATTGTTCATTAACTAGACTTGTCGCCAGAAAAAAAATCTTAACCCCCCCCCAAAACTAGGGGGTCCAGAGAGCATCTGATTGCCTTATAGTATCAGGAAAAGTATTGGACCAAATCGGACTACACTAAGGGTATGTGCATTCCTCTGAATCCACTTTGGGTTTAGCGGGATATGGGAGTAGGTTCTTTATAGATTTATTCTGGTTTGGTTGAACTTTTTTTTGTTAATTCCCAGAAGGAATGTTACCAAAGTTCTCTCCAGCAGGTGATCACTGAGGATTTGTTAAAGATCTACTGTTTTGGTGGACTTTTCAGCATCTGACATGTCCAAGTGTGCTAGATGCCTGTTCCCATCAGCCATTATGTCACTGTGTCATATAGTGATGCAAGTGCTGGCAGATTCAATCACAGTGCGCAGCAATGGGGGCACAGCCATCCTGCAACGGTCAAGTGGTAAGATTCTCTTGAAGGCCATAGATCTTTAGCAAAGCCATGATCAAAGTTTGTGCCCCCTGAGGATGTAGGCATTGACGATCTTTTACAGAGGGTTTAGTTTTGGAAGAAAAATCCCAGCGAAGGTCTAACAGCTTTTAAGCTTGTCCGCTTTTCCATTTCAATATCATTGTTATAGAGGGGGCTTAGAAATATTTAACCTGGTCAATGATTTAGAAAGCCACCAATACTGCAGAGATCTCAGTCTTTTGGATTTGTTTGTTCAAAATAGGAATGTGAAATAGTGTCCATGAAAATATAGAATGGCCAAAGGCACTGATGAATGTTTAACTGTTCAAAGGTTCTGTAAATGCCTACAACAGGCCCTGTAGGCTTACCAGGAAAACTTCACCCAAGCATTTAAAAAGGGACATTAAACCCTCAGATTTTTTTAAATAAAACAATACTGTAATCCATGGTAGTTTCCCTTCTCTTCCTTTTAAATCTGGATCTCTTCTCATGCTGGGGGAGAATTTCCCTTTGCAGCTGAGTGCCTCTTCCTGCAGTGCTGGCTCAGGTTGTGAACCTACACACAGACACCATGTATCCATTCCAGAGACAAGGCAGTCTGCTGCAAAACAGAAGTTCTGCCCAGCATGAGAACAGATACAGATTTAAAAGGAAGAGCAGCAAAGAGAAGGGAAACAACCATGGATTACAGTAAGGCACACATTACAGTATTGGTTTATGTTAAACAAATCTGAGGGTTTAATGTCACTTTAACTGCAGGAATTGAGTTACTTCTCTGCACAATGGACTGCCAAGCTTTAGGAGGCATTTCTACACCAGCCTCATTCTGTCAAGGTGGTCAGAATTTCCCTGTTCAAGTCAACTGGGAAAATTTGACAATAAAGCCCTGATGGTCAAGAAAATACACAGATTCAATTTCTGCCCAAACTTAGGCAGGATCATCAATGTGGAAGTAAAAATGGCAGAGAAGTCTATCCTACAAGACTGTCAAACCCAGGGCTTGCACCTGGTCTTCTTGGCTGGCATATTGGTCATTTAACCAAACCACCAATACCTAGGTGGAGTTCTTCCTTCTTTACACGGTTATCCATTCACCAAGAACCCAAAACTCCACTGGATTCAGACATTAGTGGTTTCTAATGCATGAATAGGATATGCTCTTATGCCCACAAGACTGACACCCTGTAAGAGTCAGGTACACTAAGGCTGACGCAGAGGGTTCTGTCTCATGCACACCGATGCATCCCCCTTAGAAATGTGCTTTTCAGCATTAATACATTTTTTTGTCTTGTAAACCAGAAAGTAAGTGGCAAAAGGAAAGTTGTCCACAAAATGGAAAATGATCCACAATAAAGGCTCGTAATAAAATGGATTCCTCAAATTATTCATGGCAATGTAAATCTAGTTTTCTCTTTAGTGTCCTGCTATGAATTTCCTAGTGAACATGGATTTCATAGACTTATGTGATGCCATCACTAAATTGAAGACATTCTTCCGAACCCTTACATTTAACTATATATTCCTTTCACATTTCTCATAAGGAAAATTCTCCCTAATGTTTATCAGATTATACCTTGCAGTGAGGTAGAGAACAGTCCCACACAGGGGTGAACATTAAACATGGAGTCATAGTTGTCAGCCAAGTAACCATATACATGGGAGCATTGCAGATAGCACTTTTTCAAACCACTGACCAACTGTAGTCATGTCATTTGACTCCGAGAAAGAAGCCACAGAGCAGAAAATGAATATACATGTTTATCGCCTGAAGTCCAGTGACAGTTTGAGGTTTCTTCTACATGTATAAAATCACTAGTTGGTTTGGGGAATATATTGCTTACTCCTTTATGCCACACAAGCTTTTTTTTATATTAGAAAGTACTTGTGTATGCTTGTAGCCTATATAACTTATGGTTTATACAGCCAAAAAGCAGAAAGCCCTTTGGCATTGGAAAAGTTCATTTGTAATGAACAATTTGGTTAATTGTATGCCATTCCAATAAGAAATGGTTACTCAGGTTTTCAACC
Source organism: Nanorana parkeri (assembly GCF_000935625.1). NCBI lineage: Eukaryota > Metazoa > Chordata > Amphibia > Anura > Dicroglossidae > Nanorana > Nanorana parkeri. Next base: position 33,341 of record NW_017306709.1, read on the forward strand.
ACCTTCTGTAGCCAAAGCATTACAATGATACCCCAATAAAAATGTTACCACCAAGCAACATAAAGCCATGTCACAGGTCCCCCTAAGGAGCAATTTTAAATTCCCCAATGACACAAACCTTCTGGTTTACAGAAAGACCAAAGCAAGCGTGTTTGATGCTGGAGGCAATGTTTATTACACATATTGACAACAAGCTTTTTTGGCAAACATTCCACTAATCACATCTGTAAACAATGTGTCCCTTTTTTTTCATTGGCAGCACTTTTTATGGGAAGGGGAAAGAAAAAAAAAATAACCAAAAAGTGAACTTCGGTTTATTCAGAATGCCAAGAAAACCAAAAAAAGTCTGTTCCCATATGAAAAGTCATTTTAATTAAAGTAAACTGGTACATTGCATGAAATGCAACTTTGTGCTGTCTGATGATCACAGTATTTTCTTATAGTTAAATATAATCTGTACTTTAGTCTACTCCTGGTTTGCAGGAGATAAAAGAAAAAAAAAAATCTTTAAATATACATGTAGGTAAATAGCTTCTTTGCATATCTTTCAAAAATACTTTATATCAGTATATAAATAGGTTACCTACACGGTTATATTTCTTAATTTGTCACCCAAAATAATGTGTCTTGGTTAAACCCCTTCACAAGAAGATACCCCCTCTCTAATGAAAGGGCTAGGCTCAGCTTGATACCAGCTCCCTCATCAGCCCTCCCTTCACTCCTAATAATGTGGACAAATCCTTGAAATGGAAATGCTTCGGTTTTATTTTCCCACAATAGAAATAGCAAAGTCATAGGAAAACCCCTACACTAACACTCGCCAGTTGGTTAAAACCTGAGCGTTTGGCCTACTTCATAGCAGCTTTGTGATTTCATCATGCATGCCCACACACACGCAATCCTTGCACGCGTACAAGCACACTCCTAGACGCTGATAGGCCACAGAGTGCTTCCCGCTAGGTTTCATGAGAGGGGAAGCAGTGTAGCTAATACTTAACTACACCAAGTATAAACAGGCAAACACCTTAAGGCATCCATTGAAGTCAGGGGTACGATTTGAAAGTTAACGATCAAGTTAAGGACAGAGAGTTTGTTTGTTTTTTCCTTACATACACTTTCTGTCCCTTAACCCACCATTTTTTTCTAAAGGTTTTTAATACATTTTGTGCAAATTTTTTTTTAACCTTATACCACGTAAGGCAAAGGGTTTGCATTAAGAAAGGTCAGAAGACAGACATTTATCCAAAGCACATGATTATGCTACATAAATGCGCAGTTCATCAGGTATAGGCACCGGAGAGCCAGTAGCTATACTGATTTCCACAGATAAATGACAGTCCAAAAAGGACAAGGAAGAGGAGAAAGCAGCTTTTAAATAAGCAGGATAAAGGAAGGTCGGGCATCAGGAGAAGAAAACAATACAATGTCTGCTAATACTGAAACTCCTGAAAAGTTTCTTTGCTTTATCCTAGCGTAACACATGTGGAATTTTAAATAAATAACGTTGAGTTTTCACATCTTGTCTAAGCAGAGCGTTAGTGCCAGGACTCTGCCCGTCGTTGGTCAAACTCTCCTATTAGTCTTTTAATGTGGGCGAGCTTGTTGTGCAGGTACTCGCATCTGTACTTTTCTTCATAATAGTTTGGACTTGCCTGGAAACAGAAAAACAAAAATATGATTACCATGAGTCAAGCTGAGAAATTTAGTTTAGCAAGCACTGCAGTGGTTACAGTTCTAAAGCTCTGTCAGATTCTAGGGAACTTGCTGTGCACACTTACCAAAATGCTATGGTCATTACAAGGGGACATTTACCATTAGTACAAGATGAAAGCACAGAGACCTCACCACAGATCATGTCCCTGCAAAAAATGTAAAGCAAGTGGCTGACCAAACCACATTTAGTTAGATGAGGTAAGATTACTGGCTAATGTCTTCACTATTCTAACCCCCCCTCCCCGATAAAGCCCAGTCATGTACTGTGTAATGGAAGTGTCTAGGACAGGGGTAGGCACGACCTCGGCTCTCCAGCTTTGCTGAAACTACAAATCCCATAAGGCATTGCAAGCCACAGGCATGACTTGCAGAGGCAGAAGCATCATGGGATTTGTAGTTTCAGCACAGCTGGAGAGCCAAGGTATACTGAGACGCCGCAGCGGATCCCGACATCAATGTCGAGATCCACCCAGCTGCGTGAGTGACAGCTGGCTCTGCCTATCTAGAGGCAGAGCCAGCTGTACCCGCCCCCTCCCGTTACGCCAGTCAGCGCTGGCCGATCGGAGCGGGGAATCCATCCCCTACCCCGTCACGGCAGAGAGCTGTGACAGGATCGAGAAGTGAGCGAACACCAGCATGTGTTCGCTCACCTCCCGATCTACAGAGCCGACCTGTGACAGTCTTTGTCCCAGGTCGGCTAGAACTATGAGGTGAGTGAAAAGCACTCACCTCATAGTTCTCCTTTAAGGAAAGAATGTTATGTCATTCAATGCAGTGTCTGAATGACCTTTCCTTGCATGTTCACCCATGTTGACGTCTAATTTGTTGCTCATTTGGCTACAAAGAAAAACCATCCTGTTCGACAACTTACCTCTTTAAATTTACGATATTCTTTGAGAACTTCTTCATGCACAATCTGCAAGATAAGGACGAACTTTGATAAAGTGCACAGAAATGGGAAGAACGTAAACAGCACACAATTGGTGTCTAAGCATTTCCATTTTTTTCCCTTTAACGTCAGTGTCTGCAGGAGCTTATAGTTGGGTTCACCCTGCTTACTGCTCCGTTCACTTGTGGGAGAAGCTGGCCTCTCTAAAAGGTGCCCATACACCTTACAATTATCTGTGATCGTGTTTTCATCCAAAAATCTGCCAGTTGATGGGAAGTGCACAACCTCAATTACTGTACAACTGGCAGATTTTTGTCTTTCAAGCAGGCTACAAAACATTTGTCTGGTTGGACGAAAATTGACAGGTTAGTGGCGTTGTTATACACAAACACAAATTGCGAACTACATTGGTCTGTGCATGATGGGGTAGTTGAATAAAAATTGAATGAGGGTGAGATGTCTGAACAAAAAAAATTGTACAATGGTTGTAAGGTGTATGACCACCTTTAGTGTACTATACCCCAATTACAGGTGACCTGGGTTCAGCATGCAGGAACAGTGCTCAACGAGAACCTACATCACAGCTGTTATTAGAAAATCATAAAACAATCTAGCCATGCCATTTCCAAGGCTCTGGATAAACTGTATTAGCATTAATATAACCACTACTGTTATTTACACTATGAACCCATCCATCTTCCATGTGGCTGAGAAATCGTGACAATATAAAATGTGACTGCAGGTAGAACATAATGGAATCAGTCAAAGGCCCTGTTCTAGTTCAGCCATTCGACCTGTAAACACATGGTAAACTGGGCAAAACTTAGTGGACCTGAACTCAAAAAGTGAAGATTTGCCATGTTATATGGAAAATATACAAATATTAAAACAGTGCCCAAGCAGTAACATGGAAAAAAAAATTCTCCCCTTTTGTCTTCAATGTCCCCTAAAAATATAGCGGTGCACACTTACCAAGCAGAAAGTAGAGCCTGCATATGTAGTGAGTACACAAAGCTACACTATAGTAAATTTAATAAAGCAGACAATTGTTTAAAGAAAAAATCCGGGCAAAAACCCCCCGTGCAGTGGGGCTACCACTGCACAGCAAGGGTTAACTGCTTGTTTGCATTTAGGTTGTAGTCACCCGAACCAGGAAGCCAGCTTGCTCTTAGACCGGTCCTTCCAGCCACTTTTCCCCTCAGCTGCAGAGGTCTAAGGTCACGTAAATCACCACATTCTACACAGTGTATAGACCTGAGGACCATTTCAATGCTACAGCATAAGAGACTGGCTTCAGAGACAGGAGAAGCAGGGAGGTGGCTCAGCGGTTTGGGAGAGGAGAACTTTTTAAGCAAGCAGTTAACCCTTGCAGTGGGTGGCCCTATGCAAGGGTTAATAAAAGTTTCCCTGAGGTTCTTCTGACTATGAGAGGAAACTGTTTCCACAAGTCTCTGCAGAAAGCGACATTCCAGTAGTGATCAGTAAGAGGAACCACTAGCACTGCGGTGACATGGAGAGAATCGCTGAAATGTCCCTTTCTGCAGAGAGTGCGGGACGATTTCTCCTCCTTGGAGCGGTGCTCTGTGGCACAGGCAGCAGAAAAGGCAATTCTTTATCTTCTTTGCAGGTAACTTTGGTTTTGCCATTTTGATGTGAAAGTCTGAGTCACACCATAAAACAAACCTCACCTGATATTCCTTAGAACCAGGAGACAATCGCTTTCTTTGTGCATCCAGCTGCATAAATCTTCTGGTGATACTTTCTACTCGGGCGTGCAAACGCCGATATTCATCATATTCAGAGTTGAAGTCATCCTTGTAGCTCTGCCTCTGCTCATTAGACACAATGACTGTGTATTTCCTACAAAAGAAACAATTGTATGTTGGCTGTGAGAAGCCCATTAAAGACATTCCAGTAAAAAGCATTTGCTGTTCAGAAAAAAAAAAAAAAAAAAAAAAAAAAAGACACCCTACAAAATGTCCCATAAACTTTAAAATGAAACAAGACGAGCTAATCCACGTTGAAGAATATCATCTTGTTCCTTCACTCTGCCAAGTTCAAGGGGCCCAGATAGATCCGTCAGATCATAAACCTTTCCTACAAAAACAATCTTCCAGTCTATATGGAATTGAACATTTAAAAGTGCAATTTATACACTTCAAACTTCAAAAGTCCCTTTAACCCCTTCACTACCAAGTGTGTATCAATGGCAGAACAGCACCACTTCAGCATAGTGACATAGTCCACCGATCATGGACATGTAAAGGAAGTGGCTGGGGGTGGTGGGTGACAGCAGTTGAGAGCGGTCAGTCAAGGCAAGGTGGTGTTTATGGGAAGGTTCTTTGCAGGAAACTTGGTTCTGGTGAGGAGAGATACATTACAACTTAGGAGAGGAGGATCAGGATTAATGGACAGATCTTTAGATCTACTAAGTAGGATACGGGCCGGCCTGAATTTGTTTCACATCAATAGAAAGTCTAGGTAAGTCCTCACATTACACAAGTCTTCGCAAATCTAAAGCAGATTTTCGGTATACATTTTATAGAAGGTCTCTGAATTGAATAGGAAGAAAAAACACATTCCTGCTGTCCGAAAAGGCTTCAGCCACAGACTAATAATCATTCATAAACCTTTACACAGGACTAGTGTGTCCACTGACAGTTATAAATTATTTTCATGAACTGTAAAGCAAAACTGTTCCTGAGATTGCCATCTTAGTTCCATCTGTGGCGCGCACAAAGGCTTTTACAGGAGTAAATGAAGCTGCATAATGCAAGGCACAAAGGTTGAATGATGCTGCACGCTGTGAATGCTTAAAGTGCATTTCTATTTTTGCAGCCAAATTGTTGAGAACACCTACTTTCTATTTATTCCCATTCACCTATCATAACCTGAAAAACATTTCAAATTTGCTTCTCATTGTATGGAGGGGGCTGTGGGGACATTGGTCATAATTAACTCTGTCTGTACTGTGCTGGCAGACCTTCACTTGTAAACTAGATGTGCAGGACTGTCTGTCCTAACTCAAGGCTTGCGTGGCACATTGTATGTTAATGCACTTTAATAAAAGCAATGCCTCAGTCTGTCCCTCATTTGCCTTCTATTCTAATCACTAGAAATTGTCTGTAGTGTCCTATGCACCAGATGAAAGGTTATTTTCTTTTTAAAAATTACGCATAACTAAACCCAAGAAGAAAAACAATCCTGCAGTTACCAGGCCATAGACGAGTTGGCTGCAATAGTTCTTTTTCAGGCTAATAAAGTGCAGTAAATATTCGACCGACCAACCATGATTTCTCCATAGATACAGGGAAGGGGCAAAACACAACTACCCAGGGACAGGAAGCAAGTTATTGGCAGGATTACCAGGGAAAAAGCCTGAAAAAATTAAAACAAATGCAACTACCACATGGAAGAGACTGCTATGCTGCAATATACTATAATCTTGTTTTTTGGGTTTGACATCACATCTTTCTGCCTTCAGGAAGGGACGCTGCGCGGCACCGAAACGTCAATTTGGATGTCTTGACGCTTTCTGCCCAATAAAAAGGGACATATTTATCTTCACTACTGAGTGCTGGTTATTTCCTGACTTTCCTGTGTTTGCACGGCTCCATCCGTGGTAATTCATCACTGCGAGCACCACTTTTTTCTTATCTGGACGGGACTGCAGTGAGTGCGGAGGGTCTCTCCCTCTACTTAAATTACATTAGAACATCAGTAAAATGACTAAAATGCCACTTCACTTACACTATGTAATCTGGCAGTTCTGTTGTGGATGAAGGTTCTGAAGGGATGCAAGATTCCGGAACATCTGTAGGAAAGAAAACAGTCTCATTTAGGGGGGATAAAAAAGCAAACAATGACAAGATATCCTTTATATTATTCGGTCAGAGATATACAAAATAACATTCCATCACATAAAAGTATCCCCACATGGGCACAAAGTATGACTGCAACAACCCATACAAGCCTATTATGAAATACAGTAACCTTCGCTCATTTCACGTTTTCATCCATGTGGCAGTAAGAATCAGATTGAAAATCTCTGAAATCCTGCTGCCAAAATTTGTGCACAGCACATTTAAAGCTGGACTCTAATACTGTGTGACTGTCTCAGACATTTGCAGGCTTGCATTGTATGCGAGGACAGTGATGACCTGCTCACAGCTTGTGTCAGAGAGAAGGAGAGCGCTGACTTCACAGGGAGGAATTAGAGCCCATTCTCCATTCCCTAGATTTAATGAGCAGTTGGGGGTACTGCAAATGTATTTTACAAAAAATCAGCTTCAACCCGGTACATTCTCTGCATATATCCAAGACAGATGCTGAGTGATAGATAGGCGATGGTCTTCAATGCTAAAAGGAAAGCAAACCGTCCACACAAAGCATGACACAGCAAAACCAACACCTACTTTAGCAGTAACATCACCAGAAGACTTGGGAAGATATGCTGCTCCATGACAATGCAGGTTTGGACAAGGACCTGGATACTGGCATTTGGAACAATTTTAAACTTTAAAGAAAAAAACTGCTAAAAGAAAACGTTCCATTTCAACTTCAGTAACTTTTCTGCATAAACAGAAATCACTATAACGCGGCTTCAACTGTTATGGACTGCCATGGGTGACTTTGCTGGCAGAACAGCAAACAGGGAGGAGAAAGACTAGCACATTGCTGTTCAGTGCGAATAAGGGTTAAAGTTCATCCCTGGGCAAACAAAAAGTACCCCCACACTGCAAGGGTTAAATGCTTATTTTTGTGTAAGGGCTGGAGTAAAGCAGATTTACTTACCTGAACTTGCTCCAGCCAGTGGAATGTTCCTCAGCGATCTTATGTCTAAACGCAGGTCTATGGAACCTGCAATGGCCTTTAAGACCGTCGAAGCCCAGGGACCAGAAGGCTGTGGGGACCGGTCTAGGAGCCCAGAGGGAGCCGGTGTGAGCGGGGATCAGGTAAGTAAATGTGCTTTATGCCAGCCCCTAAACAAAAACAAGCACTTATCCCTTGCAGAGGCAGGATACTCCCTCCAAAAAGGTACTTTTGTTTGCCTGGAGATGGGGTTATGTGAAAAAGCCTAAAGCTGCCCATACACCTTACAACCACTGCACGACTTTCGTTGTGTGATGGTGTTAAGGTAATTAAAATCTCGTACATCTGCCCATCTTGGACAGGTACTTACGATCATCGCAAGCCCTCCCCGCTGAGGGGAGGGCTTTCTGATGATTCCAATGCTGAGCGAGCAGTGTGCGCTTGCGCACACCGGCCCGTTCGGCATTTGTCTTCCGAGCATGCCACTAAACCGCCGAAAATCTTACGATTTTGGGCAGGTTTTACAGCATGCTCTGAAGACAAAAGACGTGCGACCGTACAGTAGAAGCGGTCGCACGCCTTCCATACACCTGCCGATTATCGCACGATCGCGGGATCACCCACAGCCATCGTACGATAATCGGCAGGTGTATGGGCACCTTTACACTGAACTGCTCTCCCTTAATGGGATGCTAAATACACCAAGTGTTCTATTATACCTGTTCGATAAGCACAAAAAACACCCGTTTCTATTTTGCACAAGGAGGACTTCTGGAGATTAGGATGGTGGAGATGAGGAGAGATTTGTGTTCTTTGTATTTCATCAGAAAAGGAATAGGCAGGGCTGAAACCACATGCTTTGGAATTCAGAGCCAAAAATATACGGTTGTCACATCAACAGGTATGTTTCTTGTTTTGCAGTGTGTTTAAAGGAATAAAATATGGGGACATGTGTATGTAATGTAGAGATGTGTAAAACAGGTTTTTTTTACATTTTGCCTAGACATTCACTTGAAGTAAATGTTATGGTGGTTACTACTGACAAAGATCTGCACAAGCATTCAGCCAAAATCGCTCCAAAACCAATCTCTACATACATCCTGATCAAGTACATTTGCATGCAACAGCTTCAAAGTAGGTGACCTGGTGTATCTTTACTGACTCATGGAACCTCATGTTCTCAACACATCTAGTAATAAAGGATTAATGTGCCTTATATATTTGGCTGGATTATAAACCAGAAAAGTTAGCTACAATAATGCCGAGAGACTGTCATAGCTTGCAGACAGATTAAGCTTCTACAGTATAATGGAGTCTGCGGCTTCATCATCATACTGGGTACACCAATTCCGGATTATGCAGCAGAAGTATAGACCACCACAGATGTTCACACTTTTCAGTAATGAAAGCAGGTGCAGTACTCATTGATCATTCTGAAAACCACAAACGCATTCTATTTTTGATGTTCCCGGCGTTCTCAGAAACCGGAGTTTCTATGAAGATGTAGCAATACGTCAAGTACAGTATGTAATAAATGCAGCAGCCCCTCTGGCACAGTGTACCAGTCCCCCCAAAATCACCCAACATTCAGCTCTATAAAGATGGTGTACATATGGACTTCAGTATGTGACAGAGCAATGTGTTACACCAATGTTTTACAAAGTATTTGCTTTAAAGACCTCAAAGCTTCATGGGCGTAATGACTGACACTTCACACAAGCTGCTAGAAGACTTTCAGCAAGCAGTGCTGCGGTGCACTGAAGCCAGCTGGCAGCTTTGTTAAGGTGGTAGTCAGCAGTCATTAAAATCTGTTTAACCTCCCCAAACCAGAAATGAACGGTGCTTTAATATGCTTTATTAAAGCGGAGTGAAATTTGCTGAAAGTTTTGCCAGTGTTCTGTAAAAGCCTGCGTTCCAGTCCAGTGCGATCTGCAAAACTGCTGCAAGTACTATTGTTGCAGATTGTACTGGACCAGAACGCAGGCACTGATGTGCCACGTGTTCTGGTGTGGGCAAATCGCACTGCGGGTGGGGGACCCCCTCTCACAGGAAGCTGGACGGAATGTGCGTTCGAGGCTGACCGCTCTGGAGTGCACCGTTTATGGTGTGAACTGTCCCTTAAAATTCGTGTAATGGGGCTGCCCTCACACAGCAAGGGTTAAATGCTCATTTTTGTCTAGGGAATAAAGCCGATTTACTTACCTAATTCCCTGCTCCTGCCAGCTCCCCTAGGGCTGTAAGACCAGTCTCAGCAGCCTCTGCTGCCTTAGGCAGTCTAAGGACCGCTGATGTCATCACATCTAATGCAGGTTCCAATGACTTGCATTAGAAATGAGGATGCAGAGAGATGGGGGAGAAGAGGGGAGCACTGACTGTTGGGAAACGGGATCAGGTAAGTAAATATGTTTTACTCCAGCCCCAAGACAAAAATGAGCACTTTGAGAACTATGGGGTCAGGGCTTTTCCCCATAATTCTCCTAAGGGTCACAGGAGAACACAAACTAGCATTCTCCCGTGACTCAAAGCTCAGTATACCGCGAGCTACAGCTCGCGGTATACCGAGACGCCGCAGCCGGTACGGATCCCGACAATACTGTCTGGATCCACCCAGCTGCGGGATTGAGCCAGCTGTGCCCGCCCCCTCCGTTTCGCCAGTCAGCGCTGGAGGATCAGACAGGGGAGGAATCCCTGCAGGGAGCCGTGAGTGACAGTGACGGCTCTCTGCAGAGATAGCATTGTTAGCTCACTTCCCGATCTACTGAGCCGACCTATGACAGTCTCATTGTCACAGGCCGGCTCAGATTATGAGGCTGAGTGAAAATCACTCGCCTCATAATTCTCCTTTAAGCCTTGCAGTGCTAGGACCACTGCAAGGGTACTTTTTTGTATGTCTGGAGATGGGGTTTAAAGGCAGCACAGTTCTTGATACCAGGATTGGAATCCTTGCCTTTTCTTTCACAAAAAGGATGAATGTTCTCTATGAACAACCAGACATTTTCTTTAAATGCTTATCAATATATGGAGGCCCATATAGTGCCATCTGCATATAGTTAAACACATTCTATAGTTGTCACAGATACTGTATAATATTGCTGCACCTTTCTTTTCATCCAGGCTGGGGCTCTTTTCTGCCTTAATGATTTCTTCTTTCTTTAGGTGTGCTGGCTTTTTTTCCTCTGTAGGTTCAGCGTCCAGTTTCTTGCGTTCTTTATCCTTGTGTTTTTTGGCTTTCTTTGCCTTTTTGTGCAATGTGCTATTTTTATCGTCCGTGGGGTCCAAGTTTGCCATCTTAATTGGAGTTGGTACAGAATTTTCCAGATTAGTCCTAGAGGTATATTTTTCTTGCTGGTCCTCATAGGTGCCACTATTCTGACTGAAAGTGTCCATGGGCAGGTCCTGTGTCCCCCGACCCTCAGGAGTACTAGGCGAATTGGAGTTTGAGTTTAGATTTTGCGGGTTGGAAACTGGAAGGCGTGCAGGTGGAAGTTGAGGAAGTGTTGGGGTGGCGGCAGCAGAGGGTGGAGGCGGTGCAGATGCTGGTTTGTCACCCAAGTGGCCATTTAAAGTGGGCTGCACGCGGTTTGTAAGGTGAGAGATCCTTGGCTTCTTATTCATTAAGGGATCAATGAATTCTGAATCCAGAAGTCGTTTCTAGAAAAGCGCAGAAAAGGAAAACACGGTTAGAAAATAGACCCCCAATTCACAATCAACTAAACTTTGTTTATTATACACTACTTGTGATGTAATAAGTCCAGTATATGACGTATATATTACAAGGATTTCCTGATATTTTCAGGCTCATTCAGTAAGGTGGGAATAAGCAGCAACTCATAGCAACCAATTGCACTGCAGAAACTTTAAGAATGCCATATGTGTAGTCTATATAGACTTGAAATACCAAAACTGGGCATTTAATGTGCATGCCCACTGACCTTCCAGTGCACAGAAGTTGGTTTTTTTTATTGTGGCCAATTGGCACTGAATAAATGCAGACTACAACTTCTATTCACAGACACGGACCTTGATAAAGTGTTTAAAAGCTGAACGCGAGTATTCTTACTTGATTTCTTGTGTACTTCTGCCAGATCTCTAGTAATCCTCCATGAAACAACTCCAGCACTTTCCTGTAATATAGACTAGTTTCTGCGGCTCACTCTCTGTGCAGGGTGACTGGTCTTGTAGCCAACCCTCCCCTAGTTTTCGGCAGGCAGCCTGTAGTAGGTGGACCTGCTGGGTCCCTCCCATGGCTCCTCTCTCTGCATAAGTACTTGCAGTACAGTAATGATGGCACAGCTACTTGTACAAAGTAATATCTGGTTTTGCAAAAGGCATTTGGTGCACAGTGGATTATTGTCCTTTGTGGCTATTGCACATATAGTAAAAGGACTCTGGTTAAGAAATATTAACCCTTGCAGTGGGGCTACCTCTGCAATGCAAGGGTTGAGTGCTCATCAAAAAAAAATAGAGTTATAATCACCAGACCACCTGAGCTGGCTCACGGAATAAAATCACAGTCTGTGCATAGAGCGTGAGGACACCAGGATCCTTAGAACGCTGCAACAGAGGGGGAGAGACTCTCGAGACACCAGTCCAAGAACAAGTTGGCTCATATGGCCTGGTAAGTATAACTTTTTTTATCACCTGGACACAAATGAGCAGTTAACCCTTGTAGTGTAGGGATAGCCCCACGGCAAGGGTCAATACATTTTTTTTCTTTGAATAAAAATCATTGTGCTGCAAGCTTTAAAGCACTGGGTGATGGAATCACAAGAGTTTTTAGTATATAAACTGATTTTATAAGACACACAATTTCGAAGTTTAAAATAGCAGCTTACACAAGTCATAAAATAAGAGTCTTAAACACATAGGTACTATCAGTGCCAACACTCCTTCCACTTTAATATCAGAAGAGGAATGCTAAAAGGAGCAGGCAGTGCCGCATGCAGCAAACAAGCCAGGGCTTTTTGTGCAATAGATCAGAGCTGGATTCATTGCAGTTCTCCATTTACTGCCTGCATGCATGTGCCACATTTCACAAGGAAGCTGCTGATCTGGAATGATCAGACTAGAGCCTACTGACCTTGGAGCTGCACTGTTCTGTTAGAGAAAAGGTTGCAAAGGAAAACACTAAAGCTGAGAATTCTCAGAACAAAAAAAAAAAAAAAACTCTTCCAATAGGCGCTAGAATAGGACAAAGGTTTATCACAAAGTGCCCGTGTCCCCAAATACCTGGGTAGGAGATGTAGATGCAGCACTTGACGGAGGAGGAGAGTCTGATTGACCGGAGCTGGCATTCTGAGACTGGTTAAGTTTTCTGCCAACAATGAAACCACATAATAGATTATAGTGCATAAGAAAACCGTCAGCATTGCACTTTCACTGCACTAGTGATGGCAGACCAACTTTGTTTTTTTTTTAAATTTTACACTTGAAAAAAATGGATTCAAGTGCACAGAGCATTACACGAGTGTATGAATAAACACAATGACATTGGGTTTTAGACAAGGGAGCACATACCTAGAAAGAACTCTGTCTAGTAGCTGTTTATCGCCATCCAAGTATCCAGGCCAATCCCTCTGTATTTCTTTGTAAACAAAATCCTTAAGTGTATACGAATTGTCCTTTGGGTTCAAATTGGCAACCTAACGAAGAGCAAGTAAAAAGGTACATAAGATATCTGTAACCAGCATTTACAAATTAACCTAGAAAACAGGCTTACAAATCTAGTTTGGGTAGTAGAAAGGAGCAAGAATGTTTTTAGAGCAAGTCAAGTTCCAGATTCATTCCATAAAGTGTGAACAAGACTCCTCTACACATGGCAGAATTCTTTTCCCGAGCCATGGACTTCCACTGCCAAAAAACTCTGCCCCACCTAAAATGGTATGATAGCATAGCATTAGAAGTAACTGCGTGGATCAAACATTTTCTGTTTACAGTGATCTTGTCACCCATACACCTGCTGGGCTCAGTCACCAAGATTTGATATAGTCTGGTACTTTGAATCTCATGTTTGCATTCATTTACTAGGACCTAGTATTATGCATGCCATGCTAGAGCACAAGAAACATGACGACAAGTACAGTACACTTGCATACAGGTATATGTATATTTTTCTTATTTTGGAAACAGTAAGGAAGGCAGCTACATTTTGATGGCAGTGTCCCTTTGGGGAGGAGATATCCCTTCACTTCCCAAGAAATGCAAAAAGTTAAAAAGGAAAATCTCCCAAAAAGGGGAAAACTCTTACAGTTGTCCCCAGGCCAGGTGTCTCCTTAGAAGATTGCCCCTTTCAAATGTTCAATCTCCCCTTTCTCTCTCAGGGACAATGGTCACCAGTACAAATAGAGGTGTGAGTCAAACTGGCAGAGGATCTAACACATCCATTTCAGCCAACATTTTAATAAATTGCTCTCCCTAGAGATGCCCTTCAGTCCAGAGCAGGATTTAGGCTCCATTCACACTTTAGGCGTATTGTCGAAAACGCTACACCCAAGGAATCCCATTCATTTCTATGGCTCCCATTCACACGCAGAAATGTGCCTGTCGCACAAACTAGTACATGAGCTACTTTGGGGCAGATTTCAGCGTGTCTTGTACCATAGACTCAATAGAAAAACTCTTGCAAAACGTGCATTGCAATTTTTTTTGTGCATTTTGCCCATTCACATGGATGTGCCAAAACCGGTTCAACAAAAATGTGCAACTTCATATACGTGCAAAAAAACTAAAGGAGAAAAAAAAAAAAAAGAGACGCGAGTGAAACACATAATAGGTGTCGCCTAGGTGTGAATGGCGCCCAAGGGCTTGTGTGATTGATGCGTGGTACTGCGCGCACACACACACACACACACACACGCACCTAGCGCGTGTTAACAGTGCGGGAGGTGCGTTGCATTGCATTTCATTTGAATGGCATCTGAAATGCACCTCCCGCCTGCAATGCATCAATCGTGCTGCACCACTGTGCATTGTGTTGCAGGAAAAAAAAAGTATTGCGCGCACGTTAAAAACAAATTGCACCATAAAGCATGCATTGCAGTACCACGCTTTACAGCAGGGGTAGCCAAACTCCGGCCCTCCAGCTGTGTTGAAACTACAAATCCCATGATGCATCTCTCTCCAGGAGTCATGTCTGTGGATGTGAGAATCTTGCAATGCCTCATGGGATTTGTAGTTCCACCACAGCTGGAGGGCCAGAGTTTGGCTACCCCGGCTTTACAGCACGATTGATCGCATTGTAGGCAGAAGGTGCGTTTGGGACACCATAACACACCTCCCGCACTGTTAATGTGCAATTGGCATGTTGTGCCGTACCATGTGTTATTGCACAGACCCCCGTGTAAATGGGCCCTTAACATATAAGTGCCAACACAGAGCAACTATGGGGGCACGCAGTTCTAAAGAGCTGGAGTAGGCATTCTGTTTACCAAATAAAACAGATGAAAACAGTTCTAACGGACATGGGATTTCCTCACAGCATTGTCAGGACAACCTATAAATATACTCTACGTTACTATACTTAGGTTGTCATTTAGAAATACTTCTGCATGGCGAGAGACCTACAGCTCCACAACTGGGCATGCCATTTCCTAGTATATATTAGATTTCACTGCAACACAGCCTTCTATAGTCTTCAGCTGGTCCGAGTCCTTTAGCTGGCTAAATAAACCAAACCTCGGTGACATAGTATAGCAGAACAGCAAAGCAGAATTCATTTGATACATGACACACCAGAGCAATCACTTGCAGAGTATCTGTGCCAGACCTTAATTCATACCTTTTAAAAGCTAATAAAGGCAGCTCCTCAGTACTGTGCATGTGTTTAGACATCACTCTGCAGGATTATTTCATGCTGAGGAATCTGCAACTAATTAGATATTCTGCTTCTGAGTTTACCTAATATGCCTGGAATGAAACTGTCGACCACATTCCCCCGTTTCAATGCATCTAGTTCTACAAGAGAACATTTTACTTGCACTGGGTACTTAAGTCAACTACTTAGAAAAAAGGAGATGTGCCCGTTGGCAGCTAAACAGACAGCATGAGGACTAGAATGCTGTGGAAATACCTAAAGCAGTAGCACCCAAAAATATACTCAAACCTATACAAAAAATATACGATTAAGAAAGTTATGATTGCTAAAATACTTGCACCTCTCCTTTAAAGCTTGCAATTCAGAAGCCAGGCATGTGATCTACCTTACATTAGTAAAGTGGTCCTAGGAAAGTTGAACGATCAGAGTTCAGGCAGGCACAATGACAGCGTGGATGGGTCCTAGCCGAAAATGTCAATAGCGCTTGGCTTTGATAAACACTGAAGGGCTTAAGCATTGGCCACACTCTAGGACAAAAGGGATTCTAAATGCCTAAAAAGCCCATACATTCTCATCAAGATGTCCATGCACAGAAGATCAGTGAAAACTCTGACCCAATACATTCAGATCAGGAAACATTTGTGATCAGCTTCTGTGATCTGGGCCAAGAACTAATGAGAGGCCATAAATTGATCCACAATGTAACTTATTCAAAAAACCTGCTCCTCTGGATGACACGTTTCAACCACACAGGGCTTTGTCAATGATTTTAAACCCACCTGGTTGACGCGTTTCCACCACAAAGGGCTTTATCAAAGATTTGATACCCACCTGGTTTAAAACACATTAGCTAGAGTTTCGGTATAGATTTTTTTCTTACTTGCCTTGCAATGTTTAAGTGGATTACAATAATGGATCTGGTTTTATATTCCATGGCTTGCTGATCAGCTCAAGAGTGTTGACTGGGAAACATGAAGGCGTCAAAAGGCACGCAATACTCTGCTGGAAACCTCTAAAAAAAAAAATGTAAGCCCAGAATTGGGTGAAACACAATAGTGGCCTGGGCCTGAGGTGGTGGAGTTTGTGTAGTTGTGCGATTTTTAATAAACGTTTCCAACGACATATGGAGTGCAGCCGGATGTTTTATAGTTTTGACAGCAGCCAACATGGGAGTGAGGACGTGCTCCAGCCCCTGCTTGTGTGCTGTGGAGGAGTGGTGCAATCCTTTGAGAGTTTTGGAAACATGGATGAGCACACAGATCGAGCACCCCTTATTTAAATATGAGGAGTGCCTATGGAGGGTGATGCAGCAGGGAGATCTGCATGTATGTTTATACCACAATTGTTTTTAAAGAAGCCAATACCTTGTAAAGGCATTAACCATTGCTTGACTGCAGTGGGGGCAAAATACATATGAGGTGCTTAATCAGTGTGTATACGCAGCCTCAAGTAAGGGTCCAAGAGTGTCTGGCAAGCTAGAGGTTAAATCTACCCAGAAAATCTAGCAATCTGAAGTCTGAATTTCAGCGCACAGCTTAAAATACACTGTAAACTTCTGAAGTTCACAGCAGTTCTTCAGCAGTATTCTAGAATTTGATTCTGCATTTAGAAACGCAGAGTTACAGATGTTTGCATTTCTGGTTTCTAGTGAAAACCACACTCCTCTGCCCCTTTCCTAGTGTAATGGGTGTTGGGCTCAGTGACAGAAGAGTACAGGCTTGTACTGTTTCACATGCAGAGGAGCACAAAGAGCCAGTCTGTGCCATTTAACCCTTTCTAGCCAACAGTCCTTTAAATCTCTAATGTACAAAGAAACAAAAGCATTTGGCTCAGCATGTTCATAAGAGAAAATAACTCAGGTGAACTGCACATTGGTTTAGAAGGACTATCCAGGCATTCATTTCATCACTGGAATAACAAGGTGCTGTTGCATGGTCTGGGACACAGCTGACACGAGGATTGCTTACCAGTCAAGGTGTAGCAATGCCCAATATGGGTGTGCGTGGATTTTGTAACAGAAATGATCAGCTTGCTGCAGCTAAAAATAGACCACAGTATACCAGTTGCGTATGATGAGCTAGCACTGTACTAAAGCAGAAGCCTTGCTTGCTGACATCTGAATTGTAGAGTAGCAAAGGAGAATCCTCTTTCCTCCTGTTAAAGGGGCAGGAGGATTATTTAACCCCGGCACGCCTCTCAAATGCAACAGATTGGCCCTTGGGTATTACAGGGAATAGGGTACTGATCACTAACGTTCCTTTGCAAACCCTAGAAAACTATACAAATTCTGGGATTTTCAGTGATGATATAATGCGCTGGCTGTATTCCATATGGTGACTCCACCCTCAACAAAGCTAACTGCTTAGCAGCTTACACTGACCCTTCTCTACATTTACATATAAAGAACAAGGTTTGCAATGTCACAGTTCGGTGCTGAAGTCCTTTACACAGAACAGAAAACAAGTGCACAAGCATACATTAAAACACAAAAAGCACAGCACTAAGCCTGGGTTCACACCTAGGAGTATTGCAAAAGCGCGTCTGTCGCGCGTTTTTTTTTAACCGCGATTCCGAAGGCTACTTGGCTGTATTCCAATGGAAAAAACGCCCTACAAAACGGCCCAAAGTAGTACCTGTACCTTTTCAGGCGTGGGCCGTTTTGTAGCGCGTTCGGGACGGGCGGACATACGGCAAGGTGGGAACGAGTCAATTGACTCCAATGCAATTTATATTTTTGAGCGTTTTGTAGAGCGTTCTTCTGCTACAAAACATTCAGGTGTGAACGAGGGCTAAGGGCTGGTTCAGATAAGTGTCAAGCTGCAGGTTGACCCATGTGCACTTCCTTGGCAGCTAGCCATGATTTGCTACACCAGTGACTGGCCCCATTCATCTCTATGTAGAAATGGATTTGTCATTCAAACACCACACAGGCTGGTGCAGGCACAGACTGGTGGTCAAAACATTTATGGGAGCCAGTGTCTGTTCCCACAATGGCTGGCAATGTGTCCGAAAGACAGCTCCATTTATCTATAGAGGTAGTGAGGCTGCCGATCGTGTCACAGCCATTCAAGCTGGGGAAATAAGTTAGGGGCAGCACTGCAAACCTCTCCTATGAACGCACCCCAAGGGCACATACACTTGAGACTGGACATACATTTATATTGTGTGCCTGAGAATATGCCATCAGCAGGGGTTAGGCATATACTTGCTTGATTATAATAGAGATGCACCTTGGTGACTTGAATGAACTACAAACCTTGACAGAGCTGCACTAGATTTAGATTTTAGTAAATAGCTAGTGTGCAGTATAGACTACTACTTTAATTAGTGATAACTATATGTAGACTATGCCCTATTCCAGTACATTACAAGTGACCAGCGGTACCAGTACAAGCTCTTTATTGCTACTTTTCTCAATTCATAGCTATCTAGCATTATTTCTCTTTTCTGTTGGATGATCTAATCCAATACCAATAATAAAAGAAAATAATTTCAATCAAGAAAGGATGAGGATGAGGTCACTAAATGTGTAGGTAAAGTGGAGTTTCACAGCCACTTTGCAGAGAATGTTAGAGGGACATGAAATGACAACATGTCAATATTACTACACAAGTCCCAAAAGACTAAAATGACTAGCAGATATCTGCCCATAAACAGGGAGATACAATACATGGGAGAAGCAGATTTATCATCAGCAACGTTTTAAAGCAGCACATTCCAGCTGCATTTCTTGGAGAACTAGAAAGCACAATATGTTTAATGGAACAAGTTCCTTTCCATATTGGGGCCAGGTATTGACAGAAATAAATTCTATATTCAATAGTTGCATTGAAAATTCACCTCAGGCTTGTATGATGAGGTGGAAATATCAATCCCAGAAGACAAGAGTTGCTATACACAGAGTTCTTTTTACAGCTAGAATTATTGGGAGAAAATGGATATCCACCTCCTCTCCCCTGCTATCTAAGAGGCTTGTTGAACTCTATAGGATTGTGTCCTTTGAACGTATATCATACCAGCAAAGAGGGTTGGAAAAAGTTCTCTTTAATAAAGTGCCAATGGTTTACTTATCGAGCTTCTAGTTGGGCACCAATTGATAGTCTTTATATCCTTTCTATAAGTATGCATTGACACAGGCACTGTTTTGTGACAATTTCGTGCAGGGGGTTGGGTATTGTCAACAAACTTATATGCAAGGTTATCTATATCCGATTTAATACATATGTGCTTTGGCCGTATGTTTTATTCTTGTGGTCCATTTGTTGGAAAAAAAAAAAGCTGCAAGCTTCAAATGCCTTATAAAAAAGTCCAGCAAATTAATGTATTGCTGCCATAGGCAAAGAGCCCGAGTTTTAAAACCAGATGAATCTACAGTGGACCTGAAAGTGACGCTAAACACAGGAGTCAAATTTTAAAAATGCATTCAAGTCCCTTAACAAAAATGTATCTTATGTGTGTATCACTCTGCTGTATATCATCTCTGAATTGTTGCTGACACTGTCCTTCCTTCTGGAGGGTGGCTACTTTTGTTCCCCATGGTCCCTGTGTGTGTAGTAAAGTAGTCACCGCTCCAAGCTCTACAACACACGCGGGGACCATGCAGAGATGATTTGAGGATCTACAGCTGAGTGATACACAAATAAGATACATTTTTGTTAATACATTTTAAGATTTAACTCCTGAGTTCAGAATTACTAAGAAATTATAGAACCAGTGTTTCCCACAATAGTGGCCATATACAATGAAAGCTGCCTGCCCATTGTGACATTGAAACAAAGCAAAACTAAAAATCAGAGTAATGCAGCAATTTGGTTTTCAAACTGAAAAATTCTATATCAGAATAAACATGCAACCAGTTATTCCCCTTTGTCAAACTGATACCAGATTACAGACTTGTCTGCTCTCCATACATGGGCCAAATATCAGCAGATCAGCAAACAATTACAGTTGACTTTACTGAAGTCAGACAAAATACAAGACTGGTTGCCATGAGTAGTGCACCACTATTGAATAAACCCACCAGTGTAGAATGATGCAAGCTTGTAGAGATCAGCCCATGCTTTCCACACACAGAGGTGTATTATGAGTAGACATTTTAAAAAATCAGCACATTGTTTTACCCGCAATGCCTGGAGAACTGGACAGCTTGCCTTGTTTAATAGGATATGCAGGCTGGATTGGGAATTTGTATTTTAAAGGGCTAGCTTCACGCCAGCCACAGTACGTTCCTGCCTGATTGTGGCCAGAACGTGCTAGATCGCATTCGGGCCAGCTCACTTTGCTTTGGGGCAGTGCATTGAAGGCAATGGCAACCCCCCAGCCACAGTGCCATTGACTTCAATGCACTGCCACACCCCAAAACAAAGTGAGGCGGCCAGAACACGGTCCAGTGCTTTGCGGCACCAATCAGGCCGGAACGCACTGTGGCTGGTGTGAACTAGCCCAAAGACTGAACCCCACCATAATATATTTTTAATAGGATAGTTTAGCAACAGTAAAAAATGTTCCACAGCAACACAGACCAACTCTCACCTGTTGCAGGATAACACCGAGGGAGTTCTTGTCTTTTTGATTAACGCCATCTCTATGTAAACGAGCAAGTATCTCTGGTTTTTTATATGGCTTCAGTGCCAGCAGATGAATCACCCTTTCCCTATATGGACGTTGTGCAATACTGTTGCTGATACTTGTCTTTCGTATGGTGCTTGCAGGGTTAATGGGCGTAGACCTTTTCCTTTCTGGTGCTGCATCTAGAATACTATTTGCTGGTTTACGAATATGGACCCTCTTCCCTACAAAAGATCGCAAAAATGCAAGTTAGGGGGAAAAAAAAAAGGGAGGCCCAAAACAAGTCTAGAGAGTGGCACTCATGGAAACAAAATGGGGAAAAGGCGGCTTTACGTCTCGTTTCTCCATTCAACAGCACTGAGCTCCTGGGCCACAGCAATGCTGCTATTCAGTTATTACAGTTAATCTTTAGGATGATCGATTCTCATACATATTACTTCATTGGATTTGAAAATTTGACTTTGTAATAAGTAGAAACTGTCTACTTGTTCTAGTAATTGGCAGACCTAACAAGCAGCAGGGTTAAAGGCAAGTCATAATAGATCCTGCTGAGGTTATAAAGTGTCATGGGCATATTTCCAGCGCCAAAGGAATGGTGCCAACCCAGATGCCAGACTGATACGTTTCACTTGTATTCTTTAGAGAAAGCTCAGATGTTATACCTCTAGTTTACTCAGTGAAGCAAAGATACTTGACAAGGGCAAGCAATCTAAGCAAATGCACCAAATATATTTTTGTTATGTAGAGATCAAATAAACAAAATTCTCAAACCAAAACATTTTAGAGATAGGGCAACTTTAGCAAAATGAGCAGGGATAACGGTAGCCTCATACTGGTAGATTCCACCTTCTGACCAACACCATTTCAATGCAAAAAGCAGCTCTGGTGCTACAGGTAGAAGTAAGCAGTCTGAGAATTTCAAATCAGAGGATCGGCAAAAGCAAGCCGCACCAGTCAATTAGAATTCTCAGTTTACATGTAAACAGTTACCCTATAAAATGGTTATACTTTGGACAGAAATAATAAAAAAAAAAAAAACCTGCCGTTTACACTAAGCCATGCCTGGAAGTTATGGTGGATCATGTTGAGAGCAAATATCAGATTTAACACACTGACATTTGGAAGCTCATCACATCTTAGTCTAAACCACCTACTAAGCCAGGTAATATGCCGATTGATTCCAAAACCATTTTCTAAAGTTTAGCCAAAAGTACATCTAGAGTCTACAGCCTGCACTTACCTACAAATGGGCCACCAGGTTTTATGACCTTAGTGCCACGGCTCCGTGTATCTTCTTCTGCCTGGGTCATGCGGTCTCTTGTAAGCTGGTAGGAGTCATTAGTGGCACATACTGTAATCTTATCTTGTATGAATCCCAAGCAGTTCAGTTTTGAGAGCCCCGAGCTTTTAAAGGCAAGAAAAACAAAAACAAAAAAAGGTTAGTTGATCTTTAGTTTAAAGCAGAAATTAACAAAACTAGTATCAGAAGTTCACTTTGTTTGCAAAATCTGGGTGACAATAGCAATACCCTGGAAACATACCTATAAAAGGAAACCTGCAAATACTTATATCTCCTGCTGCTTGTGCAGTCAAACTACTCCGCTAAGTAGAAATAGTCCCTGAAGCCCAATGGGGACAGGGAACCAAAGGGATTAACATACCAAGGAGTGCCCGACACTCACTGGTATCTCTTGCGGACTCTCCACATCTCCAGTAGGAGTAGCTTTAAGGGCCGGCACTAGCTTAAAGCCCATTTCCACCTTTGTAGAGGTATTTAAAAAAACAAAAAGAATAAAACATGCCAGCAATGTGCACTGAGTTTACATGAAACAGGCATATGCAGCTGCTGTCCAAGAACCCACAAACTTACTTTTTTGTTAGCTTTCCTCTTCCTCTCCTCATGCAAAAAGGTCTGCTTGTGTTTTGCAAGCTCCTTCTCACCTCTCCCATTCATTAGTATTCAGTGTATTGTCTAAAGGCAGAGGTGCCGTTTACTGATCATGCTACAATGAACAAGGAGGGGGGAGAGCTGCTTTACAGCCTAATTACCATCTGACCCTGGTGTCGGACTGATTTTCCTGTGGAGACAATTTTGAATTTTTAGGCCTAAGGCCTAATAAAAGGGTCATTGCAAAGGTGGAAATTGACTTTAAGGTTTACCTCATGAAAACAAGAAGGTGGAGAGGGTCTGTTGCGCACAAGAATAATAATTACACTGATGTTTATCTGGAATTTTTCTTTACCATTAAATGTATCTGATAAAGGTATGCAACCAAATCAAAGCCATTGCCTGGCCAGCCAAAAATATGGTCCAGGTAACATACATCTGCATCATCAACTACAACCCAGAACAGCGTACATTCCAATGACATAAATGAACAGTTTAGCTTCTTACCTTGATACGGTTTGCTGGATACAGTCAAAGCTGCCTTGAGGGTTATCTTTTCCCACATTTGACAGATAGAAGTTAAAGTTGTGCATTTCATTGGGGCTAACTGATTTTGGAATCTTGATACACTGAAAGAGTGGAGACAGCAAGGTAGTCATTTGCTCACAACATGTCCTAAAGTGCAGAGAAATATGGAGGCTGCCATTGGAGCCGGAATTCCTTATTTCCATATTTGTTCTGGTTCAATGACTCAAAGCATGATAGGCAGGCATCCAGCATTTGCAGAAGGAGCATTTTTTTTTTCCTTTGGGCAGGTGCAACCGCCAAAGATATTAACTATAATCATATACAGAAAGATACCTTTGATGGGTGTAACCATACCAATAAACAAACAGCTGAGAACTGCAAGAAATTCAGGGGAAGCCCCACTGCAAAGGCTAAAGCGACACAAAACCCACAGCTTTTTTTCTCTTTGTACACATCTACACAATGATCATTCCCCAAAGTCATTTACGTTTTAAAATAAAGTCTTACTATTTCAATCCCTTTAGAAAGTCTGCTGTGCTCGGTCACGTGGCTCTCCTCTCACACTTCCTGTCCCTTAGGAAGAGCGGTGCATGTTGATTCTGGTCACATCTTTCTTTGCCTACAACTCCCATGAGGCCGAGAGGAATCATCTCGCTACACACACCCGGCTCCTCCCCTCCCTCTCACTATACACACTGAGTGTCACTGCTTGTAAGCTGTGCAATGCTCTGAATTATCAACACTATTGACAACAAATCCACAACAAACAAAAATCACATTTACAACAAATCTACACAGAAAAACAACTGTATTTCAAATGTAGGAGCCGTATCCTCTGACCAGATTCAGCGTGTGAGCTGAGAAGTAGAAGGCTGGTGACAGGTCACATGCTGAATCTCCTCTCCTCCCCCCACACTTCCTCCTTAGTAAGCCAGGAGGAGAGAAATCACAGATCATATATCAGTGTGGGAGAGCGGAGGAAATCCCAGCTCCTTGCAGAGTCTAGAGGGGAAGATTTGTGGGAGGGGACTAGGAAGACACACCCTCAGCATATTGTAGTTCTTCAAATGAACCAGCACAGAGGGTGGTTACTGAAAAATAAAATGGATTTTGGACCTGTATAATGACAAAAGGGTACACAGTCATTATTTATATAATAAGTTATTTTTATTAATTTTTTAATTCAGTGTCGCTTTAAGAACATTCATGGCCAGAGTTCTGCTTTAAGGTCAGGAGTGTTGACCTTGGTCCAGTCTTGTACTAGTGGCCCGTTTGCCCATTCCATAAGCCCAGAGGGATTTGTACCCAAATCCTCTGCCCTAAACTAGCTCTTGCTTCTATTTGCACAGTAATGGCTGGCAGATTTGAAGGTCTGGATGTACACCACGTCTGGGGCACTTATTAATGAGTCCTTCTATTTGCTCTTTAAAAATGGCCATCTTAATACACGTATCACTACCAAATCAGGTAAACCTGAACGCTCTACACCTTCCTCCTAGGCCTATATTTTAAGTACTATCAGTTTTAGGGGTTTTTTGTATTTGGGGACAGTTGGGAGCAACCATTCAATTTTGCTTCCAGAAGAATGGAAAAAAAAATTGGACATACAACATTCTGCTTTTATCAGCATCCATCATACCGGGAACGATGCTCCTTTCCAGCATGAGTGCAGCAATATAGCTCGGCTGTGTTCCCCAGGCACATGCAAACTACCGAGGGACTAACAGCACTTCCCTTACATCCTCGAGAGAATGGGGGATTTACAGGCTTCCAAAATGGGTTTTATCAGGCAGTATTTAAAGCATATCCAGGAAATCTAGAGCAATAAAATAGCCAAGCACTAGCATTTGATGGCACATAAACAGCCCTCTGGCTTTAAGACCTCTACAGAGTCAGAGCCATCATAAAACCTTAAATGTATGCAAGTTCTATGAAACCAGATGACTGCTTCTAATGCAATTAACAGCACAGTCCCAAAGAAAAAAAAAAGGAGGGGGAGGGGGGGGCTGAATATGCTGCACAAGAGTATAGTTTCCTCTTTGTAGGCTTGTTCTGGTCAGCAACTCATGTTTAAGGCAGACTGCATTTCCTATCCCTGAAAATGTTAGTTACATGACTGTCCAAGTATTGCTCCAATTAGTGTCCTAGGAACGACAGCTTTCATTTGTAGGAGCATGTGAAACGGTACCCCAGTATATACACAAAGTGTACCCTAAGAAAACCTATGGATATCATCCACAACTTCTCAGCAAATCGAAAAAAAAAAAAAAAAAAAGTCACATTTTACTGATTCAAGCTTTGCATATTGACCAGAAGTAGCTGGCCAATGGGTAGTTTTTATATATACTTCCAGAATAAAATCAATAAAAGGAGGTTCTTCAGGGAACTCCCATTTACAAAATGATAACATCCCCTTAGCAGCTTGAAGTGCGGTGTCGACTGGAACTTAGATGTTCGAGTGCATGAAAGCCTGATAGGAAGTTCCTCTAACCTCCCACTGGAAAGGCTGTATTTGGGAACCAATGTAAGGGGACAGTCCTGAAGGGAAATGAGTACGGAATCCTTGGCAGCTTTAGAAGCCTGAATTTCGTAAAATGTGCCAAGTGAATTGCTGCTCGGAAATCACTTCCCCTTCTAAAACACAATACTCACAAATAAACCGACAGGACTGCAGCAATACCCAAACAAATGGCAATCAGGTTTCTCTTTAAATAACTCACATTATTTGCTCCAATTACTTCTGCTAATAGGATTTTCAGTGGACGTAGAAGATGGACCCCCTGCCAAGAGCCTGGCAGCCAGTCATCCCACATTTCTGCCACAGGAACTCTATGCACTGCAATATAACTGGAAGGGAAGGAATCTACAGCCAGCACTGGAGAAGGAAAATAGGGCTACTAAACAATTAAAAAAAGAATAACCTATACTGCAACAATAACATGAGGAACACGCTTCTGTGCAATTAGAGGAATGTTAAAAGGAGATAAGTAGAAAGCAGCATCAAAGGCCAGACAAAACCTGCTGTGACTGCCGAAGATAATCATGTGAAATGTATTCACAAAAGATTATCAGCCTTTCACAAACACAAGTAGCACAGAAGCCTTTCCAAGAAAAGCAAGGTGTCACCCTGAAATGTGGAAAGACAGCGCCGCTTCATCCTAGACCTCAGCACATTACAAGTCTACATAGATCAACCAAGCATTGCTACTTCTGCAACCCCATTGGAACACCACCTACTTTAGACATGTTCCTAATCACACGGCATAACTTACAAAATACTGTAAACTCCGTTATTCGGCATCCACAAGGATTGGAAGATCCGGATAAATTTAGTTTCTTGTTGCTTGAGAGTTACTATTATAAATAGGTCTAACTATGCCATACTCCATACTATACCATTAACTCTGTATTAACATTAAAATGCAGTAATCAAAGACAAGATCGACACGATAATTTCCAGGACAATACATGCCGCAGATCATCAAAACAGCGAGTACACAGGGGATTTGTTTTTTCCTGGTTAGATGAGAGCTCTGGTTATTCGAATACCGGATAAGGCTCCATTCACACGAGCGGTTTTCCATGCATATTCAGCTGTACGAATATGTGCAGAACCACGCTAAACATGGATTGCAATTGTACGCGACTGCGCATCCCACAAAAAAAGTCCAATCAAGATTTTATGGGAGGATTCCGCACGTTCCAGCTATAGCAATAGCCACAAACGTGCAGAATCCACACGTATGTTAACGTGTGTGCAGTTTCTTCCCGTGCAAAAACCGCTACTGCTATGTGTGAATGGAGCCCAAGAGTTTACTGTATTTACATATTGCAGCCTAGATTTTAGCTACATTTTCCTGCTTAGTTCTTAGGCCCCTTTCACACGGGCTGATCAGGAGGTGATCTGTGCACGGTTCCTCTCCTGATTGGAGCGGTACTGAAGGGATCACTCACCACTGTGACATCTGTACCTGTAATGACCAGACCCCATGTAGGTCTATGGAGAATCAGATTTCCCTGCACCGAATGTTAAAGGAGAACTATTAGGTGAGTGCTTTTCACTCACCTCATAGTTCTAGCCGACCTGTGACAATGAGACTGTCACAGGTCGGCTCAGTAGATCGGGAGGTGAGGGAACACATACCGGGTTCGCTCGCCTCTCGATCCTGTCACGGCTCCCTGCCGTAAAAAGTGGAAATGCACTGGAAATAACCTGTGAATTTTGTTTCCAAAGCAGCTGCAACACCTACAACCGACCTTAAATGCAAACAAACTCAAGGACTTTTCAGGAAGGGCCACAGATACAGCTTTATACTGGAGGAGCTGTTTACTTTTCCTATTTGTTGTGTGCACTGTGTGACCTGTGCTGTACCCCTTCCCCTCTGTCTGCTCACAGTCCTATCCGGCCTAAAGACGCACTGTTCCAGCCTGGATCCTCTGAAAGCATGCTTCTGTTTGCACTGAGGGAGTCTGCCGAATCGTCAGCAGCACATGCACATCACATGGACACTGAGCACGAGATCCAGATAGGGCCATTCACTAGAATGAACATGTGGGGTCATGCTTGGGACAGCAGGGGTAAAAAGGCACTTTACACATTGCCTTAATGTTTGGCTGTCGCTGGCCATCTACAAGCTGGACACTTTTTTTTTTTTAAAGTACTTGTCCAAGGACTAAAGCAGGGGCCCGATGTACTTGTCATAAAATTATTTTTAGTAACCAAAACCATATTTAACCGTGCAAAGCGCTTTTCATTGGACAGTGCAGTCACCATTCTCTGAGCGAATCGCTCACAATTTCCGAGCGAATCTCAAAATCCATAGTGTAGGGCTGTGCTGGACGGCAGTATGGGGTACAGATAGTGTGGAGGGGAAGAAGTGTTTGCCAAAAGGCAAGTATAGCCGCCCAGATCACGTTTGCATTAATCTTTAAAAGAGAACTAGGGAGTTAAGTGTTTTTCCCCATAGTTCTTTTAAGGGTCACGGGAGGACATATACTAACTTTCTCCCGTGACCCAAAGCTCAGTATATAGCCGACTATTGCCCGCGGTATACTGAGACCGCCGCAGCCGGGACAGATCCCGACAACACTGTTGAGATCCACCCGGCTGCATGAGTTACAGCGGGCTCTGCCCATCTAGAGGCAGAGCCAGCTGTGCCCACCCCCTCTCCCAGTCTGTTCCTCCACTCAGCACTGGAGGATTGGAGAGGGGAGGGGGCAATCCGTGCGGGGAGCGGTGAGTCACCGCTCACTGCAGGGTAAGGATCGGGAGTGAGCGGATTGGTGCATGTTTCTGCTAACTTCCCGATCAATAGAGCCGACCTGCAACAGCTTCTTTGGAGTGGAAATCACTCACCTCATATTCTCCTTTAAATGGCACTCTGTGGGATTTAAGTACAACATGATGGCCAAACGTGTATGTTAGAAAACTACAGCAAGATCTATAGCCATCCTTTAAAAGTAGACCTCATTAGTATGCCCAGTCTGTTTCCCAATTATAATTTCCCAAACTTCCATAGCTTAACAGTTCTGTGGTTTAAACTGACACAAAGCCCAACATTCAGACATGCAGGCAATGCAAAAACTGGCAAACAGCCCAACTTCAAGATCTGCAAATAATGGTTAAAGGTTTTAGCAATAAATCATACCAGTAAAGAGAATAACATTGACACGTCTAATTATGCACACTATTGATTCTCTATAAAAAAGTATTTTCTTGAGCACTTTACCAGTTAGCAACCTTGCGTCATGGAAATTACCTGGCACCACCTAACTAAAATCAATGGATCGCCAATGTAGACATAAAGTCCCATTTAGAACACACTTTTGTTTAGACTCAAACATAAAAAAGGCTGAAACTGTATGCAGGGCTAAAAATGACAAGTTGTTCTTGCAGGGATAGAAGGCAATGAAGGAAACATTGATCACAAGGCATTCACACAAAGTTGAAATTCAAATGCATGTATGCATGCCCCAAAATGTTCAGTTTTGGATACAGTATGGAAGGATCAAAACCCCTATTTTGTTTATACTTTGGGTCCTATTGGGAATTTTCCCATTACTTCCTGTCCTAGAGACACAGCAGGAAGTAACAGGATATCTCAAAATTATATCGCTTGTACAAAGACTTAGAGATTTAAACGTTACTTATGGGTGGACCTTAAAGAGAATCTGCCACTTTGCCAGTAAAGGGCAAATGACAGGTTGAGTTGAAAGTTCACCCCTCTCATCCAGGTCAACCTACCACTCTAGCTTTCTGAGCAAATCTTAAAAATATCTGGCACTTTCTGATATGGGAAGGATGTGGCCCCTTCCTCCCCAGATGCAGCATTTAGGATTGAACAGCCAATCACCAGGCCCGCACAATGATCAGAGGGAGAGGAGCAGGTCATTAACCCATTTACGTATCCTCATACAGTGATTAGACACTTGGTTCCAACAGATAAGCAAATAAGCCAAGAGGAATTGTGACAATTAAGGGACGGGGAAGTCGGCTTTCAGGAGAACCTGTCATTTTAACTTGAAAAGCAGAGAAACAATGAAAACAAACATCCTGTTAGCAAGAGACTGTTAAAGCTGAACTCAAGGCCCATATACTACAAATACCCCTCTTTGTCAATACATCATAAAATGCAAGCAGTATAAGGCCCAGTGCAGACCTGAGCGATCCAGGATCGCACGGTCCTGCACAATTGCAGACAGTGATTGCCGTGCGGCCCCACTGATTTCAATGGGGTTACATCCACAAGGCAATCGCAGAAAAAAGGTACGTGTACCTTTTTTCTGCGATACATGACGCACGGCTGTTTTAGGATGCACGGGCGGAATCGCGGTGGGAAACCACACGATCCCCCGGCGTGACTGGGGTGCCATTCGAAAATAATGGCACCCACAGTACAATAGTCTGTGATGGGCGAATGCGTGACCGTGCGGTAATGTGCATGATTGCCGTGCGGTCACAGATCCCCTAGGTGTGCACGCGCCCTAAGTGTCTGAATTTGATTTGGTATCACCCTCTTGCAGTCTGTCCAGACTAAATAGCAGAGCCAAGGAGAGTGGGGAGAGAGATGAAGCACAAAGAGCAAACTGGGTGTGCTACAATGCAAGGAGCTTGCTGATAAAAGGAGAGGATAAAGGGACAGATGTGCTCAGCAGCCTACTGCTTCTCTTTACATTGGCCAGTCAAAGAGTGGTGGGGTGAGGGCATGTGGGTAAAATTGAAACTACAGCAAAGAAAGATCAAGTCTCCTACTGCTAGAGACTGTTATGTGCAGCAGAGCTGGATGGACAGAAATACAAGTCATTTGCCAGATAAGCAGCTCTATGTACTGTAAAGGGCTGGACAAATCCCAGTAACCAATGCTCCTTAAAAACTACAGCTGGCGTCTAGCTTGTGATGTTTTCTCTGGTTGTTTTCAATGGAGCCGGCTCCTAAAAATCCTGCTCACTGCTGGATTAGACAGAGTGACTGCCAGATTCTTAATTAATTTGTTCACCCCTTATTAAGATGAATGCCTGGAGTTCAGATAAATTAGGGTGGTGAAAGATGTCCCAATCCCACAGCAGAAGCAACATTCTTATAAGTACAAGAAAGCATAGGACTATCTTAGATGAACGCTTTGAACACTTCTAATTTCAGAAGCTTTTAACACTGCGGTTTCTCAACTTTTTAGAAAATACCCATATGTTAACAGATTCGCAGGACTGGAAATTAGATTCTCCCCTTAAATGACAGACAGCAATAACTCAGTTTCTAACCCATTCCCTCTGCCCAGCAATCAGTTTGACTTGAAAGATTATGGGCAATGACATGAAAGGAAAGTACTGCCGAACTTAAACAGCAAATCCTCCTTTCAATTAGCAACCAAATCTAACTTTGACCCTCTATTAGACATCATAATTAGGAATGCACCGTTATATCGGCTGAAAATAGCACTTTTGGCATAATGCCGAAAGTGCTATTTTCTGGCCAATACAGCGGTGCATCCATTCTTTCTCTCCTCCCTGCTGGGCGCTATTCTGTGTCCCAGCGGGGAGGAGAGAAACCGTTACATGCGGCCGAGCGCTGCGGGAGGAGAGTGCTGTGAGCGGCTGGCGCCTCTCCTCCCACACCGCTCAGCCTCCTATCACAGTCTGGCAGAGCGGTGTGTGGGCAGAGACAGCCAGCGCTATCACAAGAGGCTGAGCTCTCCTCCCCGCATCGCTCAGCCTCCTGTGACTGCCGTCAGGATTAAGAGTGGTACAAACACTCAAGTGATTGCTGAGTGTTTGTAAATAATGGAGGACATAGTATGGTTACTGTGTCCCCAATTATGAATGAATGGGAAGTGATCTACATCACCTCCTGTTCAGTCATGATTGTGGTTATAGTAAACACAATGTTCTCATGTTATAAATGAACAGGAACACTCAGAAGATTCCTGTTTATTTATAACAGGGGCTACAGAAAGAGAATGAGGACTCACTTTTTCTATATTAAAAAAAGGGAAATATCAGGGGTCTGTTTAGAACCCCAATATTTCCCCAAAGTCCCTAAAAGTAAAAAATAAAAATATTTACAAAAAAATGAATTTGAATAATTTAAACAAATTAAAGTTTATTAAAATTATAAATAAAAATAGAAATTGAAAAAGTTACAAATAAAAAAACATTTTTCGGTCTGACTATTTCGGTTTTTAAATTTTCATTTCAGCGCTCCTCTAATCATAACGCAGATGACTGGGTAAGCAAGTGAGACTGATGTGACATGGGTATTATGCAGAACTGGAGTTTTGCACATAATGGATTTTTAAAAACTAGAAAAATCAGTTTGAGATTAACTTTTGACTGCTATGTAAAGATGCTAAAGATTGGAACTGAAGCCACCCATGTAAAAAGCGGTTTCTTGTTGGTAATCAGCAGGGGATCCATTGGGACACCACTGGTGACATCAGTGTCAGGATGCATGCCCAGTTTAGATCCAGGTGTCCATAGACCAACATTGGACATCCGATCAGATCCCCCTGAAAGACCTGATTGGAATTCCTGTGTGAGAGGGGCCTAAACTTATTTTTTTTAATTAAATGGTTTACAAAATAGCTTATGGTCATTAAAATAAAAAGATCAATACTTACTCCTTGGAGTCCCTGAAATTGAATTGATGGGCGTGCAGATATTGAATTCTATAAAAGAGACAGAAAAATAAAAACTAATTAGTTATTTATGTCTACTGTCATGGTCTACAAAGCAAGTCCACCCAAAACTGATCATTTAGTTTTAGGACGATGCCGATTGTTTGGACTCACCAGCTTCCTACTTCTGCAAGATAATAGAACTGTGAATTTTGGGTAGTTGCCTATCTAGCCATCTCAAAGAGCTCACTCCCACCTTTTCTTTAATTTACAAAGAATGCATCAGCAAAGCTGGCTATTATAAGAAAAAAAAATATTTGGAATTCCAAAAAGGGGAGAAATAAAAAGCAAGTGGATAGTTTAGGTCACAAGCATCCAACTGACGCTGGAAAAATCCATGGAACCAGGTAGAAAAGATTCCAAAATATTACAGCAGGAGCCTAACTTTTTGAAACCTCCAGGCATCTAACTGTGCATTCCCAGCCGCTAAATTCACACACACACACACACACACACACACACACACACACACCTCAATCCCTCATTCATTGACATGCATGTGATCTGACTATAGAGTTGACTGGTAAAAACAAACACACAAAAAAGGTTTAAAGTGCAAATGAAGACAATTTGTTTTAGTTTTGGATAGAACAGAGGAGGATAAGAAGACCGGTTAGGATTTCTATTGCTGTCCGTGTCCCAGGAAGGTATATTTGTCCTGGTGACCGGTTTCATTGAAAGTAAAAGAAAATCCAAAAAATTGTGGGTTGCTACCAGAGCAGAAAAAATAGGAAATCTTCCAATGGGGACACTAGCTCTGGCAACTCGGCTGACCAGCTGGGGATTTCCCCTCATGTTCTGCTGTGGCTACAAGGCAGGAAGTGAAGGGAAATCACCCCAATGGAATACAGATATGCATAGTAAAATAAAAGGGGTTATAACCCTCACTATTTAAAAAAAAAAAAGTTATGGTTTCTGTTTGACTTTAAGAAAACCCCCAAAACATGTAAAGACCACAATTTATTAGTTTAAAAAAAAAATAGCAGTACAACTCAGCTACCACAGAGCTTTTCTGAAATGTAAATAAAAATAAGATTGTAGACTGCGAATGCATCACTTCAGACACCATTGTCATATTTACACATTAGTACAAAGAACAAGCAGCAATGATCCAACTACAACTCAGGCACGTTATTGTGGCAATATTAACCATAATTTGTCTGTGCCCAATGGCTGCGTACATCGTGTCCTTCACCAACAGAGCTAAATCCGACGACCATCAAAAAAGTGGGCAGTACAAGAAAACATGTCACCAGGAAACAGTTAAAGACATCGGGGGGAATTTATCAAAACTGGAACAGAAAATATCTGGAACAGTTGCCCATGGCAACCAATCAGCTTCTCTCCAGTTTGTTCAGTAAAAATTTGAAAATGAAAGAAGCCGATTGGTTGAGATGCACAGCTGCTCCAGATTTTCTCTGCTGGAGTTTTAATGAATTCCCTTCATTGTGTATATAAACCATTTTACGTATCGAAACATACATTATGGGTTTCTTCAAAAGTCCAAAGAAAATGGCCAATTAGATTTTTATCTGGGATGTACACAAATAAGTTATAATAAATAATAGCCACTGCATGTGTAGTTTACACTATAGGGCATTTTTTCCATTTCGGGATTACTTATGTTAGTGATTGATGACTAGCAATTTAACTGTCATGAAGTCTGTAAAATCGCTACTTTAGATCTAACCTAAAGCTGATCATACACCACTTGATTTCCCCCATCCACACTGTAGCATGTGGATGAAGGAATCTCCCCCGCTGGTTACTGTATTCTAACAGCCACTGCTCTCGCTGCATTAAGATGACCCAAACATCTGAATGGCAGTAGGTAAAAACCGGCACTTATAAAGGGGATCCATCACTTTATTTGTAAGGCATAAAAGCAGCAAATGCTAAATGGCTGCAGTCACTGGTCAACAATTTTGCACCTGGCTCCATCAAAAAAGTTGACTTTGGTGGGATTATCAGGGGCAGATTCAGCAGGAAATGCATTTCCCCACACCCAATGTCCAACATTCACTCAGGAGAAAGGACCAGTACTGCACCATCAAAACTAAGCCATCCATCTTTTCTTAACATGACTGAAAGCAAAATAATTTTCTGACCACTCACTTCTAAGGAGTTGCCTAGATTTTAGTTAGTAGCCAAAACACTGAGTATATTACACACACTTGTGCAAGAAGGTGAAAACCTAGAGCTGGCACTTCCTCTTGGAGGCCATAAATACAGGATTAGAGAACAATCCGGGAATCTGGTCTTCCTGCTGGCTGGAACAATGGCACATATCAGAAGCTGCCAAATCCTTTACATTTACGTATGAATCAGTCGTCAGAGGAGATATTGAACTCCTTCAAAGGACTGGCAGACAATACACAAGTTGGAGGACAGTCCAGACCAAGTGAACCAAGCGACCAAGTGAACCACTCTGATAAGACCTCTCCGCAGTGGGTCAGCAGCCAAATAAAAACAGACTTGTTCTTTGCAGCAGTAACAATACCTGGTCTTTGGCCTAAAGTACATTTTGTCAGGGTGATCATGTTGCCAAAGAAAAGCCAAGTACGAGGACTTGTTTACATGCCTGCCAATCTCATTAACCTCAGTGAGAGATTCAGGCAGCCTTTTTACAACTTAACGCCCAATTAAATTCTCACACCTTCTTTCTCTTCATAGTCTTGTACTGCCATCTGTTCTGATTTCTTAGATTTTTGCTTGGAAATTGCCAAAGTTCAACTAAACCCAAAAAGAATATATTGCAGTTTCTATCCTTCGATATGGTGGCTGCATCACTTTCAGCAAGTACAGAAAAATCCTGGTGATCTTGCCAGAAATGCAATGCCCTCGTCACATCCTGTGAGCTCAAAAAGGAAAGCACAAAGAACCTCATCTTTGTGGAAACTACTAGTGGAGACACAAAAGGTTGGAAGACATTACATCTAAGGGCTGGTAAGCTGCAGTTTATTACATTTG
>NW_017306709.1:68723-100522 GCF_000935625.1 Nanorana parkeri
TGGGTCTTTGGCTGCGTGGTGTGTCGGGGGGGGGGGGGGGGGGTGTTAGATATGCTTTAAGATATATGTTTTTCTGTTACTGGAAGAGCGCTTCCTGCCCTCCCATGACAGCAAGTCACAGCCATAATCCTCCACACAAACACCTCACGCATACTTCGCGCTGAGGGGGAAAAAAAACGGTATATCTGCTAGGTCTGTTACATTACAAAGTGCAACAAACAGCGAGGTCATAGCATGAGGTCTATTGTACTGAGCATTTATATTAAAGACAGTGTTCAACCGGAAAAGAAGGTTTGTATATCAGACATTGTACTATTTCAAAAACCTCAATTGAGCTTTACGATCAATATACACCATGAGAACCAGCTGGGCAACCTCTGGGCCTATTCACACGACTGCAGTGCATTAGCATACAGTATTAAACATCTTGCGTTATGGCCATGGCACTGCCACACAGGTCTGTCAGAATGAACAGCATGGCACTGCACCAACGTATGTCACATTCATTGCCTGTGGTAACCGCAACATAATAGTGTCGATGAGCCCTAAAAGATTTAGCAAACAACTAATTGGACATGAGATCAGTTGAAAAGGTTCCACTAACATCTTCTGACTATGGCCAGCTGTTAAATGTCAATGTTAAAGGGACATGGCTAATGCCCATGTCCCATTTTCTATAAAAAGCCATGGACTGGTACATGGACCCCAAGGGGTACTTAAAAAAACAAACAAAAAAAACCAAAAACAAACTTAGTTTAGTTAAAGAAAATGTAGAGATTAAAAGCAGAACTATGAGGCGAGTGATTTTCACTCATCCTCATAGTTCGAGCAGACATGTATCAATGAACCTGTCACACATCAACTTTATAGATCGGGAAATGAGCGAACGCATCCTGCTGCTCGCTCAGTTTCCGATCATCTCCCTGCAGAGATCAGTGACCATCAGTCAGTTTTTTTAATAATTGGGGAGGGCGGCTTTATTTCTTTAAACTTTTCAATTATTTTAATTTTTTCTTTAACCAATTTACTTTACAGTTAGGGTCTTTGGGGAAATATCAGGGGTCTAAACAGACCCCTGATATTTCCCCCTTTTTTATTTTAAAAGGAAGAAGGACGGCAGAGTCCTCAATCTTTTTTTGCAGCTTCAGCACTCAATGAACAGAAAGCACTCAGAGCACTTCCCGTTCATAAATCGGGGACACAGTATCTGTACTCAATTATTTACAAACATCGTAGTGATCAGTGCAATGTTTGAATATTAGAGGGAAATGATCAGCAAATTTCACATATTTGCTAATCATCCTGCAGCTCTCCTCCCCGCACTGCCCGGCCTCCTGACCTTTCTCCTCCCCACTGGGTGCCGGCAGGTGGATCAGTTTTGCCTTCCTGCTGCCGATGGGGGGGGGGGGGGGGGGGGGGGGGGGGGGGGGGGAGAGTAGCGGGATCGGAGGGGATACAACAGACCGCGCAGCATGCTTCCAGCCAGCGTAGAGGAGAAAGCTGCATAGCCAATATGGGGGCATGGGGTTGTGCTCCCCTTAACGCTGGGGCACCGTGCTGCAGAGGTCTGTGTCCTTTTTGACCTCTAGGAGCAAACAGGGATTGGAGGGGAGAGAGCCAATAAAACACTGGCTCCCAGCGTAAAAAGGAGAGAACTAGGAGACCCAAACCAACTAAAATCGATGAGAACGGTTGACCACTTTTCTCACTGATTGGTTGCAGCACTAGACAACAGTAAAGACATGGACATGCTCCAGCAGGATCTGGGCCAGTATCTGCTGTGGGGGTTTTTTCTTGGGGTTTTTCTTTTTTTTTTTTAAAAAGGACAAAGCCTATTCAATGGAATTCTATGAGAAACCAAAATTAAACACTCTTAAAGAGGAACTCCAGGAATCTTAAAAAAAAAAAAAAAAAAGGAGTTAACCTTGTAGTAGGGCTACCCCCACACTGCAATGGTTAACTGCTCATTTTGGCCGGGAGGCTCAAAATTAATACACCCACTGGATCCTCGATACCACCTAGTTGCTACATCGGTCCCCGCTGACGTCATCACGTCTAGTGCCGTCCGTCCATTAATTTGCATTAGACGCGAGGACACAAAGGAACATAGCACAACTGGAGCAGAGGGGGAGAGAGAAGTGCTAACTACTACAGGACCGAGTATCAAAATACACCATATATTTTGATGTCATGGACTGCTTACTCCATTATGTATGCCAGACCTCGTATTTCCATTCAGAGCAACATTTTCAGGATGTGACGAAAGAATCCCAAAATTTATGGAAAAAAAGGCATCCATTTTGACATCTGTGTACATAATGCTAGGCATGAGGAATAAGATGCTCTTTAACATCTTGTAATGGATCCTTTCACTGTATAAAACTTTACCTGCTCCCTGGAAAGGTAACCCTGGCACTCCCTACACCATCGTGCTGGAAAATGGAGAGTTACTCAGAATGTTCTGCAGAGCTGTAATCCGCTTTACAAGCATCAAAAGATAATTGCACACTGCTTTATAATACGTTGTCCTAACTGTTCGGCTGAATGGAAAAGCGGAGTCTGAACCTGCCTGCTAGTAACCTGATCTCCAGCACATCTCCTACCTGACCTTTTAAACATGACAGTTCAATCAGCAGCTTCACTACATCCCTTCTAAAGTAAATTCACAGCCATGAGTACAGTTCTTTCCTGCTAGGGGAACACATTACAAAACCCCATAAACCATGAAAAGAGCATAGAGACATTGTTCAATGCACAGACTAGTTATATTTACAAATTAGGAAGATTTGAACTGCAGATCAATACAGTTTGTGAACAGCAAACCTTTGTTACCTAGGCCACATCTTTACAGTAAGGTAAACGCCTAAACAGGATTACCAAAGCACACAAAGCACTTCTACAAAGTAAAGTCTGTTGCACTGCTGCCTGAGTAGACGCAGAAGAACCTTCTCTTGCGTTACAACATACTAGCAAAGTGATTATTAGTCTGTGGAACAAACTACGAGTTGGTTAAGCCTGTACATGCCTGCCTCATGTTCTCTGGTCTGGAATGCATTGGAACGCATGGAAATGCAGCAAAGACTCATACAAATGCACTGGAACGCACATGAAAGCCCATTTTAGGCAACGAAAAAAAGCAGCAAAAAATGCACTGCACTTGCAGATCTACTCTGGGCATTGTGTGAACATACCCCGTCATTAAAAGCCCAATTTTTAGTTGATGTGGATTAAAAAATTGTAAGTAACTCTTGTTAAGGCTAATTGTCCTGAAATATAGGTTGCATTCAATACCTATTGATTCATCTAAGTTTGAGAGAGCTACTAGCTTGGTAAGGTGTGTTACTTTGTATTTTTAGGAACATACATCTGGTAGAGACTTTTATAGGTTGAAAGGACAGGCACATGATTTTCCTTGCTCTGACGCCCTTGGATTCTCCCTACCTTCTATGCTTCTTGGCTGAACAGAGAAACTCCGGTGCCGCCTCGCTTCCTCTAGCACTGGCTTTGTTGGCACCAGATTCTCTCCTGCCTCTCCCGCGGCTCTTCAAGTTTCCCCTTATGCCACCACCGGCCCTAGGAATGGTCACAATTAGGTCTTATTTTCGGGGTAGGTCTTATATTTTAGCTATTCCCAAATATAGTACTGGGTCTTATTTTCAGGGTAGGTCTTATTTTTGGGGAAACAGGGTATTATATCCACAGACTCTACAGGCTACCTCTTTAACCTGATGAAGCTTCGGCGAAACAGGAAGAATGGACAAAGTACAGAATTATGGATGAATGTGATGTAATTATTGCTATAGGGAAAATGAGGTTAAGATGATGGATCGGTATTGTGTATACTACACATCTGTACGGGTTCCAGGGAGGTTCTATGCCGTCTACATCTATCATTATCATGATTTTAAGGAGTAGTATGACATGTTTTCTTTTATTTGTATGTTGATCATGAATTAACCCTATTAAAAAGAAGAAGTTTTACTATATAGATGACCTAAGTGATCATACAGTTAGCTATACTCCTTTGTATTTCTTAAAGCCACCTAAAAAGCCCCATTTTTAGTGGATATGGATTATGGAATTTAGGGGTGTGGTGTTATCCTATGGAAGACCCATGCACACAGGACTCCTGCATAAAAACAGAAGATATATATTCTAGGAAATATAGGCAAACAAGCTCTCCTGCGTTTAAACTGTACAGTAATACCTTGGTTTAAGAGCATAATTCGTTCCAGAAGCATACTTGTAATCCAAAGCACTTGTATATCAAAGCGAACTTCCGCATAGGAAATAATGGAAATTCAGATGATTTGTTCCACAAGCCAAAAATATTCATATAAAAATTATTACAATACTGTACTGTAATATAATACTATATAAAATATAAAGAAAAATAAACCAAATACCGGTACCTTCGTGGCTGGTGTGAGGGGGACGAGAGAGGAGAATTAATGTGTAGGACGACTTTCACTATCACTAACGGAATCACTGCTATCTCTTGACTCAATAGAATCTTTTTCATTTCGTGAAACCTGAACAAGGAATTTATCCAATGTGACATTGTGTTGTCGTTAAACAGACTCATCGCTCGCACTGCTACAGCCTTATTCGGGTGGCGCTTTTCTACAAAATGTTGCTCTTATTGCAAGACATTGCTTGTATATCAAGGCAACATTTTTCAGAAATGTTTGCTTGTCTGGCAAAACGCTCTCAAACCAAGTTACTTGTAAACCAATGTATTACTGTACTTGTGTTTATACATTTAGCTGCATAAAACGGAGCTAAACTGTTCCTGGTGGTTTGTATAAACGCAGCTAGACGGAATGCACTGTGACGCTGATGAA
This sequence comes from Nanorana parkeri, assembly GCF_000935625.1. NCBI lineage: Eukaryota > Metazoa > Chordata > Amphibia > Anura > Dicroglossidae > Nanorana > Nanorana parkeri. The sequence continues at coordinate 73,568 of NW_017306709.1, forward strand.
CATCTAGTGTGCATTACATGCTTCCAGATGTGTTTAGAGATGAGCTCCAAATGTATCTGGACGTAACTATTTTGACATCTGTGTACATAAGGCCTGATAAAGCAGCTTGTGGAAACAGGAATACCAACATCTGACAATCAGCAAGTACTGAACTAGCAGCGTTAAATCTCTATAATGAAGGTTACATCTCAAAGTAAAATGGAAACCTTGTGGACCACCTTGGCAAGATCAGTTGGTTTGTACCATTTTACAGCCACACAGATAGGGCTGCAACAACGAATCGATTGAAAAAGTTGTCAACTTTTTCAATCATCGATTAATCGGCTTCCAATTAGTTGGCCCTGTTCACAGCTCCACACACACACACTGTGCGCAGCACCTCCTCCCCACCCGCATCCACACGCCGCACCTCCTCCCCGCCCGCATCCATGATCCGCACAGGGACGCGGGGAGAAGGAGGAGCAGGTGTGGGGGATGATAGCCACCGATAGACAGGCCCGATCTCAGAAGCAAGTTGCTGGAAGACTGCTCCTGTAAGCCCGCACTTCCCCCACATGGTGCTCTATAATGTATTGCTGGGATTTGTAGTCCTCTATAGCTGATGGTACATTGTGCTGTATATTATACATAGGAATACAAATCCCAGCAATACATCATACACTGTATGTATAATGTATTGCTGGGATTTGTTGTACTCTTCTATAGTTGGTGATATTCTGCACTGCGCTGTGTAGAGGACTACAAATCCCAGCAATAATACATTATACAGCGTCATGCGGAATTCCACCAGCTATAGAGGAGTACAACAAATCCCAGCAATAGTACATTATACAGTGGTGCAATGCCGAATACCACCAGCTATAGAGGACTACAAAACCCAGCAACAGTACATTATACAGCGCAATGCAGAATACCACCAGCTATAATGTACTATTGCTGGGATTTGTTGTATTCCTCTATAGCTGGTGGTATTCTGCATTGTGCTGTATAATGTATTATAGCTGGGATTTGTAGTCCTCTATAGCCGGTGCCATTCATTGCTGTATAATTTTACACTTTCCATTTCACTATATTGCACACCACACTATTTGTTTTCTTTTTTACTTCCACCACTCGAAGCTTGCTCCTGTGATGGACTGCAATCTCAATACAAACTAGTAGTCCCATCACTGGAGCCATGTTTTAAAATGTATTTTATTGTTTATCCGATTAATCGAACTTAATAAATCGGCCAACTAATCGATTTTGAAAATAATCGTTAGCTGCAGCTCTACAATACATTATACAGCGCAATACCACCAGCTATAGAGGACTAGAAACCCCAGCAATAGTACATTACACAGCGGCAATGCAGAATACCAACAGCTATAATGTACTATTGCTGGGATTTGTTGTATTCCTCTATAGCTGGTGGTATTCTGCATTCATTGCTCTATAATTTTACACTTTTTTCACTGTATAAACACCATGCTTTTTTTTTTTTTTACTTCCAAAGCTCCAAGCTTGCTCCTGTGATGGACTACAATCTCAATACAAACTAGTAGTCCATCACTGGAGCCATTTTTTAAAATGTATTTTATCCGATTAAATCGAACTTAATCGGCTAACTAATCGATTTTGAAAATAATCGTTAGCTGCAGCTCTACCACACAGACTCCTAAAGGTGCCCATACACCTTACGATTATCGTACGATAATCGTATGCGATCGACTTTTCGTACGACAATCGTAACGTGTGAATAGAGTGCCCGACCGATAGTACTGTACAATCGTATGACTTTTGACGGTCAAGCATGTTTGAAAACTTTGGTTGATCGTACGATGTTCGCATGGTTGGTGGCGTTTCCGTCCGTCAAAAGTCGTACGATTAACACTGTGCATGCGCAAACGAAAATAATTGCGGTCAATTACCGCAAGTCGTCCAGGTGTTTTTTTCTAACTACCGCTGATTGAACCTTGCGATAATCGGGGCAGGATGGGGCCGTCGTACGAAAATCGTACGACAGTTCGATCATCGGACGAAAAGTTTCGTCCGATAATCGTAAGGTGTATGGGCACCTTAAGTCCCAACCAATATTCTTTAAACATGCAGGCAGCTCTTGCATAAGACTTATTAGCACAGCTGTAGAATCTTCATTGTATAGAAACTCAAATGCAAAACCATAAACAGACAAATTATTAAAAAGGTATAAACTGTTGGCTACATAGAACCTCAGGAGAAAGGCCTCACCCTTCACTAACACAATACAGATAAGCCAGTACTATTGTACAATAGATATGGGAAATTTGGCAAAAATGCTCTGAACAGCTCATATCACATTAAAAAAAAAAAAAAAAAAACACGCCCTTATCCTGCTAAAAGACAGACTTGATTTTCAATTATTCCACAAACTTCACAGACTGCCCATAAATCTGGCATATTTACCTCTAATGCAGCAAGTCCTATGTCTTGCTGGTTAAAGTAGAGTCAAAATGTACTTTTACCCCAATCCTTAGAGCCATGCTGGCTCTATAGATGAAGAAGTGATCACAAACCACTGATCACTGAATGCAATGTGTTCTGTGAATCGAGGGCTGAGTGAATGATAGATTCCCACTGCTGGAGTGAGGGCAATAATTCTAGGTCCATCTTCATGGATAAGCTTTTAAAGCGCCACCTATGGACAAATGTACAAACATGTACCTTCTTCTGCAACACGCACCATGCAGTTTTTTTCAACTGCGATCATGCACACTTGCACAGGCGGTATTGCGGCGGGAAACTGAATTTTTGGGGTTGCATTAGAAAATGTGCGTGATGGTGCGGGCACGCGATTCCGTGCACAATTACCCTGGGGTCACGAATCACCCTAGTGTGAACCTAGCCTCAGCTCTAAATAAGCTCAAATCTGTTTTATTTTTCTCCAGCCACAACTTGCTGCCAGAGGGTGGCTACTTTTCTTCTCCATCTGCAAGGAGCTGGGATTTCTTCAGCTCTCCCACACTAAAGCTGGCCATGCACCTTACAATTCATCTGCAAATATTCCGTGGTCAGATGGAAAAAGGTGCAATAGATTCCTCCATCTACACTTAACTGTGCACTTTTTCCATCTGACCACAGAAAATCTGCAGATAATTGTAAGGTGTATGGGCACCTTTACATATGATCTGTGATTCCTCTCCTCCTGGCTTACTAAGGAGCGAGTGTAGGGGGGAGGAGTGAGCTGTCAACAGCCTCATACTTTCATCAGAGTCTCAGCTCACATGGTGAATCTAGTCACAGAGGATACGGCTCCTACATTTGAAATAAAGTGTTTCTGTGTAGATTGTTGTAAACCTGATGTTTGTTGTAAAGCGGTTGTAAGTAGTTTTGGTAATTCAGAGCATTGCAGAAGAGATTACAAGCAGTGACACTGTCACAGTGTGTATAGTGATGAGGGGGAGGCAGCTGTGTGCAGTGAGAGAGGATTCTGTCTCATGAGAGTTGTAGTCAAAGAAAGATGTGCACATGACCAGAATCAACGTGCACGTGACCAGAATCAACGTGCACGCCTCTTCCTATGGGACAGGAAGTGTCAGAGGAGAGAAGAGCCATGGGAGCGAGCACAGCAGACTTTTTAAAGGGATTAAAATAGTAAGACTTTATTTTAAAACATAAATAAATGTGGCTTTGGAGAATGATCATTGTGTAGATTTGTACAAGGAGAAAAAAAGCTGAGGGTTTTGTGTCGCTTTAACACACCATGACAAAAAGGGACTGTGCTCTGTCAGACATCTTTTTTAGATTGCCAAATCAATGTCAGGGATGTCTCCGACTACAACAGACTCCTGTAATGATATCAGTCTGAACCTCCCACTGGGCATTCAGTTTAGGATATTATACTGCATTGGTCTGTCTCGGTAACTAGAGAACAGAAGCAGGGTCAGACTCCACAATGTTGTTTGCTAAAAATATGCCCATATTATAATTTACCTGAAGCGTATTTTGTCACCTTTAACAGAAGCAGAGTTTCGCTTTAAGCCAATGCTCATGGAGGAATGGCCTTGTTCTTATTTGTACAAGTGATAAGCTGCATGGAAAGATGCCCATGTTTGCTCTCACACATAGCTATGGCAGTAGAGGAAAATGCATGCGTATGATTGCTAAGGTTCATGTATCAAGTTACTGACATTTAGCATTGCTTAATATTTATAAAGACATACTGGAGAAAAGACCATCTGGATTTCCTGAACAGATCCACCGGAGGGCATGAACAAAAGCAGCATTGCTAGGAGCTAGTGACGTAAGACCTCTGAAGAGAAGATAAATAAGCTCTAGTGCTGGCTGTATATCTGAAGCTGCTGTTTCACTTGTGCGTGGATTTACAAACCTGCCACTTCATGTGAATTGAGAAATCAAAAAAAAAAAAACAGTACAAGGCTCTACTTAAATCTAGGTAGAAACATCTTACAAAAGCCTTTATAAGCTTGGAGCCAATTATCACATTTAGAATAATCATGTGCCTAAGGAGCAGTAGGAAAAGTGCTTTTAAACACCCAATACAAGAAATACCATGATTTTCAATGGCCCCTGTTTACACCCGAGCAGCAAAACGCCAGCAAGAAACCACTAAACGCCGAAAAAAAAAAAAGTATGCAAGCTTCTTTTCAAGCTTGTTTTTGTTCTATAGACTTCAATGGAAGTGTTTGTCAATTGACCTCAGTTTCGTCAGCTGCCAATCAAAACGCACATCTTCATTTGTTCACGTTTTCATACAGGTAAAAGTGTGCCAAATGCATGCTGAACCCGCAAAACTCAGGGAAAAAACGCATTTTGCCATGCCTTAGCGGAACACACCCAAAACCTGCAATACTCATTAGGCCATTATGTTAATAGCCCCCCAAAACAGCAGGCAAACGCATGGTTTCCCACTTGTTCGTGTGAGAATGCATGTAGCAGATTTTGCTACATGAGCAACTTTTTCTGCGTTTGCCAGAAAATAAATGGGAAATGTGCACCAAGTGCAAGAAACAAACACCCACAAATGCATGTCACAGTTACACGCGTCCCTGCTACAAGATGGTGTGACCAGGGATGTCATCCCAAGTGTCCTGTAACTAGTAGGATCTTCAAATGGCAACACCAGTTCTGGTGATATCAGAGGGGATGCCTCCATATTTGAGGAGACTCACCCAGCCTGAGACTAGACAGTGAACTGAGAAGCAGCAGGCTGATTAGCTCATGTAACGTATCCACACATATGCACTGTAAGCACAACTGATTGGCCTATTGAGCACTTTTGTACAGTGGAGTGCATGGGAAGGATACCATGTCAAATTCAGGTACTTACACTGCCTGCAAAAAAACCCCCCAAAAAAACAAAACCCACCACACAAAACATTAACAAAGTTGCATCAATTCGGTTCCCTCTGCTTCAAAAGGACAACGTTCCTTTTATGTTAGGAAAGATCGCGTTTAAGTGTACACACACACACAATATCATTGCTTAAAATATCGATTTGTAAAAAAAAGAAAAAAAAAAAAAAAGGATTCTCACTGCACTATGGTTTATCTAGAGACATTAGCAAAGCAGCAGCTGTCCGCTTTTCAGCTCCCTTTTAGCTGACTAAAACCTCCAATGCTGCCATCCAATGAGGGAATGAACCACTCTCTCATTCACTTGTGTTTACATTTCAGCTTGAGCTTTTTAGCTTTGTAAACAGCATTTTCTCTCCCACAAAGGAAGGCCTGAAAATCAGATCACTGCTCTATCTCCTGACTGATGAACATAACATTCATATAGAATATTTCATTATCGCTGGGAAAAATCATTAGTTCTAACCATAAGCAGCATGGCATAGCAGGATGTTTAAAGCCATGAGAGTTCTTCCTCTACCCTCATATAAAAACTCCCAACTACGTAGAAGAAAGCAGTATTTTGAAAACCCAACATGACGGAAGGAGCAAAACCGGTTTTAATAAAGAATTAAACTGTGCCTGAAGAAGTGTACCTATGAAACAAAGTGACCAGTTCAGTTGAAAAGCAAAATGCCTCTCCCCTTCCCAATTAGAGATCTTCCACACTGCCAGTAGCTAAAAGTGACAGCTGTGCACATAATCACCACATTCAGTATCTGCACTGAACCCACAACCCAGCAATCACATCTACCCCCTGACCTCACTTCCTCACACACAAAAAAAAAAAAAAACCAGAGTCACAGTACAAATTTACAATTGAACAAAAAGGAAATATTTCCCTCTAACAATTACAGTTAACCAAAAAAATAATTTCCAGATTAACACTTTCATTGTAGCCTCATGATATAGTATCAGTTCAATTCTCCCCCAAGACTGGTGTCGGATTCTGTTGCTGGTCTCATCACTCAGTGGCAAGCAGCAAAAACAAATACCACAAGCCCTCTGCTTACTGCTCCTATTGTGCCTTTGAATGAACCTAATAGTGCCTGGTACAAAGTAGTTTATGCAGCATCAGTCCTGAAAGTGCTCACTTCTGGCAGCACCAGTTGCTAGGGCTAACCGAGACCAATGACTAACAGGATTAAAAAAAAAAAAAAGGTGAAGAGTTTGGAGAAGAAGAGAACAATGATAGGCCAAAAATATCTGATTTGGAAAAATTCTCTAATTCAACTCACGTTCCAGTTCAGCTATATTGTTCTAGATCAGGGGTGCCACAATTGTGTGAAGATCTACTTTTCAAATGACGAGCTACATAAGAGCCTCCAACGGGGGGAAAAAAAACTCTCTCCTGGCTTTCTCCTTGCTGTATCTTTTGTCTCTCCCTTGGCTGTCTCTCCCTTGGCTGTCTCTCCCTTGGCTGTCTCTCCCTTGGCTGTCTCTCCCTTGGCTGTCTCTCCCTTGGCTGTATTTTGCAAACAGTGTAGTGCAACAGGCTGTGTAAACTAATATTCTTTGAGGTAATACATAGCAATTCAACCACCAGAAAGGTGACAGGGAGCTTGGCTCAGCAGACTCAGGCTAATAGGTAATCATGTGTACACAGCTAAATATACCAAAATGGAATAAAGGGGCCGCCATTCACACCCTTCGTGATCTACCAGCATCAGCTTTGAGAGCTACTGGTAGATCACGATCTACCTAATGGGCACCCCTGTGCTAGATTGTTCACTTCTCCTGACAGCTGTCTCTCCCTTGGCTGTCTCTCCCTTGGCTGTCTCTCCCTTGGCTGTCTCTCCCTTGGCTGTCTCTCCCTTGGCTGTCTCTCCCTTGGCTGTCTCTCCCTTGGCTGTATTTTGCAAACAGTGTAGTGCAACAGGCTGTGTAAACTAATATTCTTTGAGGTAATACATAGCAATTCAACCACCAGAAAGGTGACAGGGAGCTTGGCTCAGCAGACTCAGGCTAATAGGTAATCATGTGTACACAGCTAAATATACCAAAATGGAATAAAGGGGCCGCCATTCACACCCTTCGTGATCTACCAGCATCAGCTTTGAGAGCTACTGGTAGATCACGATCTACCTAATGGGCACCCCTGTGCTAGATTGTTCACTTCTCCTGACAAACTCTTCACCCTTTATGAACATTGGGGTCTTGCATGGTTATTCACTAAAGTCAACTTGTCACACCTTGTTCATGTTCACCAGGCAGTTTGTTCGTTCCATTATAATAGGTTATAAAATTAAATAAGGGGGGGCACAACAAAATGAATTGGGAAGGAAGAGAATCCAAGAAAGTAAAAAACAAAAACAAACCACATACAAACCCAAATACACATATTAGGACACCATACGTAATGTAGGCAGTCCCTCTGCCAGACACCTTACGGGTCTAGGAACATTTAGTATAGCACTGAATAGTCCATTTACAGTTCTGTGCACTAAAATATTTAAGTGTATTTTATCCTTTGTTTAAGCAATTTGCATTCAATAGATCCTGCGCATTTAGAAGATACACACTTAAGGTTGCTAATATAAAAACTTTGAAGGATGTAAGATGCATGTGACACAGCAAAACTGGAACAGCCACATGAAGCGTGAAGTGGGAAGCAGCACAGAGCAGTGAAATGATTGAAGCCCACTTATATTTCTGGACTACAACATCTAGAGCAGTTTATTTTCCTAAATTAAGCCTGCTCTTGAATGAAACTATAGCATTTACCTAAAAAGTATGAAGCAACATGTGACATATATGTATTATATATGTATGGCCTGCCCCATACAATAATATAAAAAAAAGGTGTAGTAACATGTGCATTAATGCAACACATCAGGATGCCAAGGTATGGGCCCTGAGGGAGGAGAGGCCTGACATTAAATGGACGATACCAGATTTGCCGACTGCTCACTACTTAGATCTGCATTAAGGAAGATGTGTTAACACCAGGCAGCAAACCTTTAAGCAGGAATCTAGATCATAGGTCTGCCTTCTGCACACTAATCAAGCACAATTACATGACATAAGTCTGAACCTGGCCTTACTGTCCCTTGTCATGGTGTCACCAGACAAAAATGAGGGAAAAAAATCTTTAAAAAGCAACACAGACACAATAACACAAATTAAAACCTGCCTTAAAATATAACTGGCATTACAGGAACTGTGGGGCCATGTGAGGTACTGTCTGCACTAAGGTTGTAGTAGCCTGCAGAGAACTCAAAGCACATTTTAGGATTTTTTTACTTTACCACAGTTGCAGTGTTTTCAGAATAGAGTCATTAACCATCACAAAAAAAAAAAACCACCACCAGACAAGCATAATTTTAGGTATTTGAACTGGCACTAGTGGTTTGCCCAGAGATTAAATATTGTTGACACTAAAACAGAATTACATATGGGTCAGAACCACAGAAGAACACAAGCTCATGGAGAAAGTACAATTTTGAAAACTAGATCTAGTTATTCCAGAGTGATCATTCTGACAAGTTACACACCTCAGGAACGCTCTGTCCAGTAAAATGAACCAGAAGGGGGAGAAAAACGTGATCCATCTCCCAAAGACAATGTCCCTATTTTGTGAATGTAATCCAAGCTGTCTGCATGAAGTGGGAAAATGTGAGCAGTGTAAGATTTCTTTGGAAGCACTGACAATTTAGACAGTGTAGGAACCTTCAGACTGCTTGAATTCATGCTTTTTATGTGAAGTGAATCACTCTTCAGAAATTCTTCCCCCAAGTCCCAGCTGACTGTGTGTAAACAAGAACCAAGAAGAACAAAGAGGGAATTGCACAACGGGTCACTAAGCCAACCTGCACGCTAAGGAAGACGTGCTGCACAACCGACAACAAGCTGCCCTAAGTGCCGTGTAACCAACAAGCAGCCTTCCAATAACATTTCGTTATGGTGGTATAAGCTGGTAAAATACAGCAATAGGTCAGCAGTGAAAATCCCATACAGGGAGTGATGTAGCCCCTTCGCAGGGGAGGAGGGTAGTATAGGACATGTGTTTTCTGAATGTTTTGCATGCCAATAAACAGGCGATACTGGAAAGTTCCTAGAATTACCTGAAATTTTTCTGACTTGTTTACATGGGCTTTGGCATACATAAGCAAGGTTCTGCAAAGCATTTGCAAAGTTTTCTGCAAGATTGAAACAGTTTTGTTGAAGCCATTAAAGAGGCCCTGTCACAAACCTGAAAATTCTAAGGCAACAACGACCCAAAGCATACATCAAGTCATCAAAAGAATGGCTTCACAAGAAGATCGAAGTTTGGAATGGACCAGCGAGATCCCAGACCTGAATCTAATTGAAAATCTGTGGGGTGACCTGGAGATACCCTCACAATCCGACTTCTGAGATTTCCAAGGCAAGGTGTGCCGTGCTATGCCATGCTGATAAGCCTCCTACCCCAAAAGACTGAAGGTGGTCATAAAATCAAAAGGTGCTAACAAAGTATTAAGTTAAGGGTGTGCATACTTATGCAACCACATTATTATAAGGTTTTTATTTTTCCCCCTTTAACCCCTTCGTGACTGACGACGTACAGTGTACGTCGCCAGCATCGGGGCTGTTTAAACAGACTCCCAGCGGCAAAAACTCTGTTTAAACTTGTAAAGCCGACTGTCGCCTATAACCCCGATAGGCTCCTTGTGCTGCTTCTCCCTCCAAGCACTACTACAAGGACTGCAAGAGGCTGTTGCCAAACCAAACCATAACATTGTCTGTGAGGGTGCACACTGCTCCATAGACTTACCTTGTGTCTCTCCTCATCTCCCGGCCGAACATCTAAACTGCGCACACATCCACCCCAAGATCCTTTGCAGCTGCCAGATAAATTTTCAGATGTTCGGCCGGGAGCGCGCGGCGCAGACACAAGTATTCTCTTTCAAAAAGTTTTTTTTTTTAAATTGTTTTGCATATATCTACTGCTTGCTAGCAGTAGATATATGCAAAAATATATGAGGGTTTAATAACCTTTTAATTATTTATTAAAGTGACCCAGCCATTGAAGGCTCACTTTTACCCATTAGGTCACCCGTAAAGGAAGAGGAAACACTTACATTTCTGGATGCCACTTCTCTGCTCCCAAGCATCTGCATAAATTCTAAACTTCTGGATGTGTAGAATACTTGCAACCCCACCAGCCACCGCCGCTCCCCCAGCTATACTACAAAAGGTATTCGCCAGCAGGAAAACCACTTGCCTGACAGCTTACAGTTACTTGCAGCAACTGGGGAGCAGAGATGTGGAGGCCTTTCAATAAAGGGGCAACTGGACAAGTATATTCCCTTTTCTTTATAGGCTTAAAGTGACACGTTATAATCGACTCAAATGAATGCAGCTCTTTCATATATTCTAGATCTACCTGGAGTTAAACTTTGAGTGCCACTTAAAAAGATGCTGTTAGCAGGCTTCAGAAACCGTTAGCACTACTTAAAGCTTGTTGAAAGCCTGCTAGCTGATAGTTTAATATGACAGTCAGCACTCCTATTAGGATTTGGGTTTAACATTCTCAAACTGGAGCTGAACGTTACTTCAACAAAGCTTGCCAAAAGCTTTGTGTATGCTTTGTACAAGTTTGCCGTTCATGCTGCTAAACCCTGTTAAACAATCTTAAAGCTATTGCAAGAATGCAGAACTAGTTCAGGGTGTATTTTATCATTGTACAGAGGGGAGCCTAAAATCAGCCACATTACTAGAGCTGTGCAAACAATGAGAAAGTCTCACACATCCTGGGGCAAGATATCAGTCTGGATATGGCAGACTTGCATAGAATTTGATAACTAGCTTGGGTCCCTGAATAAGATAATTTCAGTGTTAATACTGAAGTTGGGCTCCTTTTTGTATAAAATTTCCTGCAACCAGGCAGAAAAAAAACCTGCACACATTTCAGTCGACGTTTAGAGCAACACCTCATAGCAGAAACAGTAGATCCCTTTTATAGAAAAAAAAAAAAAAAAGAATTGCACAGTAAGCAGTTTCCTGTGTGGGATTTTTTGGGGCATTAAGCCTCTAAGGTCTCTTTTCTACTCTATAAAGCCTCCCTAATCAAGGCAGGCAGCAGTGATTAATCCTGTCAAGCGAGAGCCCAGGCACGTACTTTGCCTCTATAAGCTAACCATGTGACCACATTTAAAGGCAAAAAAGGCCATAGCAAATGCTTTAAGGGCAGCAAGCCATTGTTACCTGTAAACGTAGCATCATGAGCAGCCTGCACCAAGCATACTTTGTTCATTATAGAACATAATCACTACTTTTCCATCAGAGCTCTACTATATAAGTGAGCGCAAGTAGCTAGCAGTTTTAAGTTAATTGATCAATAATCAATAAATAAATATCTAATACAGAAAAAAAAAACCAAAGCTTAGCTTTTTTTGTAATCTCCTCTGAAAGTGGTAACCGGACATAACAGAAAACATAAGGGCTTGTTCACACCGAATGCGGTGCGTTCCGTTGTACTGCAAAAACAATATAGAGTAAGCAGCATTTGTTTGCGTTTGCAGTGGAATCTTCCGATCGCACTGTGGGTGCCACGCCCCCTCTCGCCCCAAGAAAGAGGGACGTTTTGTGAGGGATGATGGTGCGTTCCAGAAGCTACTGCTCTGGAACGCACTGCAATTGGTGTGAACAAGCCCTAACAGAGCAATAACTACAGTTATTCTAGCAGCAGTTGCTTTAAGGTCAGAAGAGTCAATACTTCACTCTCCCACCGAGCAGATCTGCTCTGTATTGGGGAGATACTGATGTTTGAAGAATCAGAACGTCTTACTTCCTGGTGTATCAGATGCCCTGTTCTGCAGCCAGCGACTCAGACACAGGTACATTTTTAGATATTAGCTAACTTTTGTATTTTTTTAAATGTTTGGGCATATATCTTCTGCTTGCTAGCAGTAGATGCATGCAAAAAAAAGAAGACTGTAGTACTACTTTAACCCCTTGCCAAATTACGGGCGGACGCTTCCCGGTGGGTGGACATACAAGTATGTGATTTTTTTTTCTCGGTGTGCGACCAGCAACCCCCCCTTTGCCAGTAGTTATCCCAGGCTCTACAACCCCACCCCCCCACGGGTACCGGATCGGCACAGTGTGGTGTGGTGTGCAATATAGTAAAATGAAAAGTGTAAAATTATACAGCAATCAATGAAGAATGACACCGGCTATAGAGGACTCCAAAACCCAGCAATAGTAAATTATACAGCACAATTTAGAATACCACCAGCTATAGAGGAATACAATAAATCCCAGCAATAGTACATTATAGCTGGCGGTATTCTGCATTGCGCAGTATAATGTACTATTGCTGGGGTTTCTAGTCCTCTATAGCTGGTGGTATTCCGCTGTATAATGTATTATTCCTTGATTTGTAGTCCTCTATACAGCGCAATGCAGAATACCACCAGCTATATAGGAGTACAAGAAGTCCCAGCAATACATTATAGAGCACCATGTGGGGGGGGGGAGTGCAGGCTTACCTGAGCAGTCTTCCAGCAACTTGTTTCTGAGATCGGGCCTGTCTGTCATCCACCCACACCTACTCCTCCCTACTTCTCCCCGCGTGCCTGTGCCAATCGTGGATTTGGGCGGGCGTTGAGCGTGAGGCGGGGAGGAGGTGCGGAGCGTGGATGCGGGCGGGACTGGCAGCGGCGAGCGTAAGGTGGGGAGGAGGTGTGGCGCGCAGCGTGCGTGGAGCCGTGAATAGGGCCAACCAATCGGAACCCGATTAAATCGATGATTTAAAAAGTTGACAACTTTTTCAATCATTGATTATAATCGATTATGTCGATTAGTTGTTGCAGCCCTACTGATGAGTGGTAAAATCTTTTAAAGCGTCGTCTAGGGCCAATTTCAGGCATGGTAGTTATTTTGCAATTTCGCGGGCACACGCAATTTTAAATAGTTTGGTCTATTTACCCGACATGACCCCATTTCACCAAAAAATTGGTTGCTGATAAATGTTTTATAACAACGTAGGGAAAACAAGTTTGTTTTTCTTCCAAATTTTCGGAACTTTTTTGTTATATAGTAAAACAAAAACCCCAGTGGTGATTAAATACCATCAAAAGAAAACTGTCCCCCAAAACATTATGCATGACGGCATAAATGTCAAAGTACTGCAGCGCTGAATACTGAAAAATGGTCTGGTCCGATGGGGGGGTGGGGGGGGGTTTGAGAGTTTACTACTTTCACACACCATGCAGCAGGGGTGCCAAGTCTTACTACGCCTACTGCTGCCTGAGCAGCACCAAAAAGCTGCGTACTTCTGGCTACGGAGACACATGACAACGCCCCCTACCCCCATAATTCAGGGCTGATGTCCAAGCCACTAAAATGTGAGGCCAAACACTTTCACATGGGGGCAGGTGCATGGGTTTCTAATAGGGATGCACAGATACCAAGTATTTGGGTGATTCCTCATCCAAATGCTCCCAACGCCTATCCTGATACCGGAACTTCCAGTATCAGGAAGCTGGGCAGCGAGACAATACAAACTGCCTGGACTCCTGATTGGCCAGGAAGCTGGCTCCATGCTCTCGTCACCAGGGACATGTGGCTGCCTTCCCGGCCAATGACTCAACCCCCAGCTTCCGGATTGGCTGGGAAGCCGGCTCCATCATCACTTGGTGCGAGGTAGCTTGGAGCCGGCTCTCCGGCCAATCAGGAAGCTGGGCGCCGTGTAATGACTTGCCACCCGGCTTCCCGATGGGTCGGGAAGCTGACCAAAGCAGGAAGCCAGGCAACAAGTCATTACCCACCCCCAGCTCCCTGATTGGCCAGAAAGCAGGGTCCATGCTTTGTCACCTGGTGAGGAGAGCATGGAGACGGCCTCCTGGCTAATATGGAAGCCAGGCAGCAAGTCATGACACACCGCCCAGCTTCATTAGCCAGTTGAAGTCCGTGGTGTTAAACCCCCATCCCATCCAGGCCATTTTTCAGTATTCAGTGCTGCAGTACTTTGACATTTATTCCGTCATGCAACGCTGTAATGAAATGAATTTTATAGAGACAAGATTTCTTTTGGTGGTATTTAATCACCACTGCGGTTTTTATTTTTTACTATATTATGGAAAAATTACCAAAATGTAAAAAAAAGTTTCCCCTATATAAAATGATAAAACATTACCCACTTTGTTAAAATATAAAAGACGGGGTCACATTGGGTAAAAAGACACCAAACATGTCAAGTAGGGATGCACCGTTATTGTATCGGTATCGGTGCCGATACCGAGTATTTGGGTGAGTACTCGTACTCGCCAAAATGCTCCGATACCTAGCACGAGTACTTCCTGTATCAGGAAGCCGGGCTGCACATCATTACACGCTGCCCTGTTTCCTGATTGGTCGGGAAACGGCTCCATGCTCTCTCATCACTTGTGATGAGAGCATGGAGCCGATTTCCCGGCCAATCAGGAAGCCGGGTAGCGTGTAATGACGCTCTGCCTGGCTTCCCGATTGGTCAGGAAGCTAGAAAATCCGGAAGCCGTGTAATGAAGCAGCGCCGGCATTCCGATAGGCCGGAAAGGCGGCATCCTGCTCCCACGTCATCTCATGAATCATAATATTAAGAAACTGACCTTAAATCATTAGTTTGTATTGCTTTAGAAAAAAATGTGACCTGTTCCTTTAAGAAAAAGTATCGGTAATTGGTATCGGCAAGTACTTGATCAAAAGTATCGGTACTCGGTCGTAAAAAAGTGGTATCGGTGCATCCCTAATGTCAAGCCTTAAAATTGCGCGCGAAACCTCAAAAAACGATAATACCCCAAATTGGCCTTAGGCGACGCTTTAAAAGCTTTTACCGCTCATCAGTTTAGTGTTATCAGTGATTGATGACCCTAAAAGTTTGCGGTGATATGCAACGCGTGTAGCGCAATTGCCATATCCGCGCGCTGGTGCACCGGACGCATATTTACATTTATGTGCGTAAACGTGGGGGGACATATATAAATATATATTTTATTTTTTACACTTATTGCTATTACATAGGAGGATAACAATCATGTAGTACATATATACAGCACACACCTCCACTACACTCCAGCAATAGAGTTACAATTCTCCCCTGCTAACATGAATAGGTTAAACCATGATCCATAGTACATAACATGTAGTTGTACTATGGATCATTTAAAGTCACCTGTCCCTTTAAGAAAAAGGATCGGTAATTGGTATCGGCAAGTACATGAGGGGATGTACTTGGGCCTGAAAAAGTGGCATCGGGACATCCCTAATTTTCATGTTTGAGCGTTTTGTAGAGCGTTGAAGGCGCTACAAAACGTACAGGTGTGAACCAGGCCTAATTGTTTGAAAAACTAATGTGATCCGTTTTTGGTACAATAGTTGATGGGAAGTGCATGATAGCAGTTACTGTACAACTGGCCAAATTTGGTTGAATGGGCAGACTAGAAAACTTGCGTGGAAACGGCCAAGAAAAAAAAAAAAGGATTAGTGGAGTTTCCATAATAAAAATCGCAAACAACACTGCACATGCACAAACAAAAATCTGTTCTGTCGATAGACGAAATTTTGCCAGTTAGTATTGCTGACGAACTATGATCGAAATCCACATTGGTCTGTGCATGATGGGCTATTTGTGCAGAAATTGAATGAGGGTGCGATGATGGGATACAGAAAATTGA
Organism: Nanorana parkeri; assembly: GCF_000935625.1. NCBI lineage: Eukaryota > Metazoa > Chordata > Amphibia > Anura > Dicroglossidae > Nanorana > Nanorana parkeri. The sequence continues at coordinate 89,578 of NW_017306709.1, forward strand.
ACGGTAAATGTAAGGTGTATGGCCATCTTAATACACAAGCAAGCTTCTCAAAAAAATGACAGATTTGCCTTGTATATGCATAAACTTAAAGTACATAAGCTAAAATCGCCACAATATTTGAAAACTCTGCTCAGGAAAATGCCAACACAGCTAGAATTATTGGGGAACTTTTATCTAGTATTAACATACATGTGCAGGAGGATTTTTTGTTGGAATTCTTTGCACTTTTGGTTAAAGTTTTAAAAAACGAGTAAACATTGTGTTATGCGTAAAACAAAATAAAAAAATTAATCCAAAAAATAATTGGGGGGGGGGGAAGTAAGTTACAAACTTCCTTTAATAACTTGGTACTATACATCACATATCTATGTGCATTTCTACATAGACAGCATCATTAATGTACCGTATTCTAAAGCAATGCAGGAATAAAAGGCTGTACAGGCCCAAGCCTGAAGAGCTGAAAAGTGACAGCTCAGCAGATCTCTCCCCCATTTTCAGCTAGGACTTTGGCTCAGTTTACTGAATGACTCTGAGACCAGCTGGCACCAGAGAGGAAGTAAAGAACTCTGTACTCTACTAGATATAGCTAAGCTGCTATTACAAAAAAAAAAATGGGACAGAACACCAAACAAAGCAAAATTCAATGTAAACTAAATAAAAAATGGCCAGTCTACCCAAACATTCACTTGCCACATAAGCAAAGCTGCCTTCCAAGCCTCACTGCTTAGACATCGCAGCTGCCAGAAAACCACCACAAAATATGTGAATCTATTTTGCACTCGAAAATGCTGCAGTTTGTCGCAATAAAGAGAATGAACGTGGCGTTTAATTAGGGAAACCGACACCAGTTTTCTGACAGGTACCCTTGTTTCATCGCCGGGTGAAGTTCCAGAACACAGCAGAAAGAAAATCCAAAACAGATACAAGGCCAGTGAATGCAGCCATGGGAGGTGGGAAGATAATTAAAAGCCGTTTAACCAGCTGCCCCCCTCAAAACAGGGTGCTGGTGGTGGTGGTGGGGGGAGGGATGGTTAGAGATAGACTGACAACACAGCATTACGAGTATGCCTGAGCTTTTATAGAAGCTTACTCAGCTTTTCTATACAGGTATGAGGCAAAGCTTACAAGTAGAACGCCCAGGATATTCCACTTATCGTGCCCTACTCAGCACATTTACACACATGTAGCAATCAAAAAAAAATCTATCAGGAAAGTACAATATGGAGTCAGGGTCTACAGTCCATGTCACCTCTGAGGAAAAGTACAAAATGGAGATCAGTCATCTAAAGGAATGATTTATATAAGGGGTGGACACACTAATATGAATTCAGGATCCAGTCAGTCCAATCCAACAAGTTTTATTCAGCAATCTAGAACCATCGACAACTTGGGAAAACCCCCAAGGTTAGGTGCCAGCTGTAATTATAAAGCAGCATTGTGGACCTGGCTCCTGGGATTTGTACAACTCTGCAACACATCAATCATTTGTCACCCTCTTTGGCTCCTGCAGATAACCTCACTTCTTGAAAGCCCAGTTTTTCCCAGCTTATGACATTTAAAGCACTCCATAAAGTAAAGAGTGTGTCTTCATTGTGCTAGAGCCCCCCCCAGTGACATGAAGAGTAGTGACGAAGTCCCGGGCTGTGTGCGGTCAGTGTAGATTACCTGGGAGACCAAGGACCAGCTGGTTCACCTCAGAGGGTGCTCCCTCAGCACCTGCCGGAACCCAGGACACCCCGTCCCTCGCAACGGCCTCGCCCAAGCCCTCACAAGCAACCCATTAACGGACTGATCCACTTTAGATTAAGGAGGGGGGTGTATGATGGGTCAATGCCTCAAAACTTAAGCCAGCCCCATAGGACGTCAGCCTGCATGCGAGACCTGGCACAGCTGACGAATATACGGGGACAGAGTGATGAGTGAAAGGAGGTGACATGGCCCCAGTGACATTCCTCCATAGAAAAACATCTGGTAACCCCAATAACAGCCAGTATGGTTAACAGTCAGGGGTCCCCCGCTGCTTCGCCCCGGCTTACCTTAGTGTTTTGGTAGTTCTCCAAGGCTCTGACGGCGGTCTCAGTGAGTTTAACGTGAAGTACGGTGAGGTTGTCCTGTGCCCCCCTCCCGCAGGACAGCCCGTACCTCCCCTCCTCACTAAGCGCCGCCATCTTCCTCACTCACTCCCTCTTCCCCTCCCGACTCCGAGGCGAGCAGCGAGTTTTGTATCTCGCAACCTAACCTGCTACAGTGTGCACGAACTGAGGCATACGACGCTGATTAGCTAATCGCTTAGCTCCGCCCTCTTAGTTAGGTTAGCGGCGCAAAGCAGTAGGCTTCTCTTTATAGCAAGGGATGAGGGATTTTTTTTTTGTTTCGTTTCTGGACAGGCGTAATCACGTTCAGGGGTGGGCGTGGCCGGTCATGACGTAGGCTTTCGAGGATAGGGGAGCTCATGACGTCAGCGGGTGACGAAGACTCCCCGCTGAGCGGAGGGCTCCAGTGTGTCTGCTGTTGTACTTGTGGGACCACTGACAATGGGGGGGGGGGCTTCTAATTCGATAGAAGACGAGGGCTGTTGTGTGCCAGCCTTTTATCTTCAGAGCTGGACATTGTAGCTAGGAGGAGCATGGTAATGAACTTTGGAAAGCACGCTGTCACCACAATTACTGTGAAAGTAATGATTAACTAGAAGAGTGACAAATACGTGCTGGCCATGAGAACTGGACAGGTCTAAACCATACTGCAAAAGCACTTGGAAGCACACGTAAAACCCTACCCCTGTAGTGGGGCTACCCCAAGCACTGCAAGGGTTAATTATTATTCAGGGTTTATATAGTGCCAACAGTCTCCTCACCCCCCAATGACAGTGCATCCCTCCCTGGCCAACTAACGACAGTACATCCTTCCCTGACCACCTATAGTGCCCTCCCCCGGTTGTTACGCCACTGGTGGTTAGGTTGAGGTGGGATAGGCTTCCTTGAAGAGATGGGTCTTTAGGGATCGCCTAAAGGCAGTCAGAGTGGAAGATAGACGGACAGCTTGGTGTAAAGAGTTCCAGAGGATGGTAGAGACTCTAGTAATCCTGGAGGCGAGCATGAGAGGAGTTGACGAGGGAGCTGGAAAGCAGGAGGTCTTTGGAAGAGCGGAGGGGATAGTTAGGGTGATACTTTGAGGAAAGGTTTGAGATATAGCCGGGAGCAGAGTTGTGGATAACTTTGTAAGTGGTTGTTAATATTTAGAATGTAATCCTTTTAGCTATTGGAAGCCAGTGCAGGGATTGGCAGAGGGGGGTTGGTGCTGGAAGCCAGTGCAGGGATTGGCAGAGGGGTGTTGCAGACACTGAGCGGTTGGTAAGGTGAATGAGTCTAGCAGCAGCATTCATGATAGACTGAAGGGGGGAGGAGCATGTGTAGAGGTAGGCCAATGAGGAGGGAGTTGCAGTAGTCAAGACGAGAGATAACAAGCGAGTGGATGAGTAGTTTTGAGGTTTCTTTGGTGAGGAAGGGGCGTATTTTGGAGATGTTACGAAGGTGAAGGCGGCAGGATTTGGAAGTGGGGAAGAAAGGTAAGGTCCGAGTCGAGGATGACACCTAGCACCTTGGCATGGGGGGAGGGCTGGATAGTTGTGTTATCAGTTTTGGGAAAAGGTGGGTGGGGGGTGGGATATCATGAGCTCAGTTTTTGAAAAGTTGACTATTAAGAAGTGTTGTGACATCCAGACGGATATGTCGGATAGTAGATTAGTGACACGCAAGGACACTGAGGGGGGGAGTTGTGGAGTGGAAAGATAGATTTGAGTGTCATCGGCATAGAGATGGTATTGGAAGTCATGTGAGGTTATTAACTGACCAAGGGAGGAGGTATAAATGGAGAAGAGGAGGGGTCCAAGGACAGAGCCTTGGGGGACCCCTACAGAAAGAGGAAGAGGAGGGGAGGAGTTAGATTTGTGAGTGACACTAAAGGAGCGCATAGCTAAGTAGTAGGAGAACCACGAGAGAGCAGAGTCTTGTAGGCCAAGCGAGTGGAGTTTTTTGAGGAGCAGTGGGTGGTCAACAGTGTCAAAAGCAGCAGAAAGGTCTCATAGTAAGAGTAAGGAGTAGTGGCCATTGTTTTTAGCTGTTAGTAAGTCATTGGTGAGTTTTAGGAGGGCGGTTTCAGTGGAGTATAGGGGCGAAAACCGGACTGTAAGGGGTCAAGAAGGTTGTTATCAGCGAGGTGGCGGCTCAGGCGGTTGTAGATAAGGTGTTCTAGTAGTTTAGAGGTGAAAGGGAGTAAGGAGATAGATTGAAATTATTGAGGTTTGTAGGGTCCAGTGAAGGTTTTTGGGGTATTGGGGTGACCAGTGCATGTTTGAGAGGGGAAGGAAAGATGCCTGTAGAGAGTGAAAGATTGAAAATGTGAGAGAGTGTAGGATAGAGGAAGAGGGTGACAGAAGTAGTAGTGAGGGAACAGGGTCCAGGGGGCAAGTGGTGAGGTGGGTGTTAGAGAGAAGCTTTGTAACCTCCTCTGTGGTGACAGGGTCAAAAGAGGAAAGTAACAAGTGTGATGGAGGGTCTGGTACATGAATAGGGGAAGGTGCTTTAAGGACTTACCCTAAATGATGCCTCTTGATACAAAAATCTTCTTACTTTCACTTGTATTGAGAAGTCCCTCCAGCGCTGGTGCCGGTCTCTGATTCAGCGCAGACTCCTCGGGACCCACGCTGTCTGTCCAACATGCACGCGTCTGTCCAACATGCACGCTCACAGCTGCATGCATTCACCTCCGCTGTGTCTCTCCTTCTCTCTGAAGATCTCTACTGCACATGCACCTGCCCCATCATCCTGCACCGCCGCTCGAGAAGCTGCAGATCTTCAGACGGGAGCGAGCGGCAGAGACAGAGGTAAGTCATTATCTTTTTCGTAACTTTTTAATTTTTTTAAATGTTCTTGAATATTCTGTATCGACTGCTTGCTAGCAGTAGATATATCCAAAAAAAAAAACCACAGAGTGTTTAAATATACACCAGGGTAATGTAACTCGCCCCTGTATTGTTGAGGATTATAAATGGGCATGGGGTGAATTGAGTTTGCCGAAGCCCATGCAAAACTGTCAAGGACAACCCCCGCTCCCGGCCCAATCGGTTGCAGATGGGACATTCCTCACCCTGCAGCTACACATAACAAAGGGGCAGGGAATGTGCTGGCTGCAACTAATGCAACAAAAGATTTGTATTTTTTATTTAATGTTCCACTTTCCTTTTTTTTTTTTTTTATTGAGGAGGGGGGGGCTAGAACCACTGTCGGTTTTTTTTTTCCATATGTGTCTCATTAGATAGATTTCCCTTCACTTCCTGTCTTGTAGACTAAATAGAAGTGATGTGACTCGGGCAAACTTTGTGTGAACCAAGTTTGCCCGAGTCCGCACAAGCCGCAGGAAACTGGTACTGACATCCCTCCCCTCATAGCCCAGTCAGTTGTGGCCGGGACATTCCCCACTCCTTTGTGATGTGTAGGGCATTGGGCAAGGACCGAGGTGTGTGAGTGGCAGTTTTGTGTGGGCTTGGGCAAACCTGGTACACACCAAGCCCCCCCCCCACTCATCACTACTGAAAGGATATCCTAAAATGTGGAAAATCCTCTCTTGAGGGCTTGTTCACATCATATACAGTACATTCCAGCATGATTAGTTACTGGAACGCACTGTATCGCATCCCGGCCAAATCCCTGCGTTCTGGGGCGGGAGGGGGCTCGTGGTGCATAGAAGTCAATGGCACCGCAGCTACGCCCACCACCCGCAGTGCGATTGCCCGCATCAGAACACGTGTCAAATCAATGCCTGCGTTCTGGTCCAGGGTGATTCAAAAAATGCAGCAAGCACTATTTTTTCAGATCGCACTGGACTGGAACGCAGGCATTGTTTTGCCACGAGTTCTGGTGCAGGCGATCACACCATTGACTTAAATGCACCTCCATGCCCTCTCCCGCCCCAAAACACAGAAAGCTGGCCTGGTTGCAAAACAGTGCCTTCCAGCAGCGAACCGCATTGGAACGCACTGTATATGGTGTAAACAAGCCCTTAGACCGCTATCACAGGAACAAATTTCCCCACTTTCCTGTTCTGGTGGCAACTCAATAATTTGGATTTCCCCTCACTTTTATTACCGTTGACATCAGGACACTTAGAAAGAGTGAATCTACCTAATGGGGGCACAGACAACTATAAAAAACTTGTCAGGGTTTCCTTAACCTCTCACCACTTTATTTGAAAAAACTAAGTTTTACTTCCAAGAGGGTTATTCACAAAGCTGCCGAAGGATCCAGCCGTAGCTTCGGTTGCGGGAACAGATCATCGTAACCAGGGTTGCTGATCTGTCATTACACTGAGAACTCGGCAGAGCCGCCGTGATATCACGGCGGCTTCGCCGAGTTCTCAGTGTGTAATGACAGTTCAAAGAAGGCTTTGATATCACCGCCAGCACCGCTGAGCTCTCATTGTAATGACAGTTGGTCCCGGCTAATAGAAAACAGTTGGGTGGAGCTAGCTGTCACCGCTAGCTCCGCCCAATCGTTTTCTATTTTTCTTCTACTCTTTTAACTGGTTTTCTATTCTGCTCGGTACCACAGAGGTACTGAGCTGAATAGCCGAGCCGAATGCCGATCAGCCGATGTACGGCTGATTTCAGTTGGTGTACGGCTGAAATCAGCTGTACAAGCCTGAAGTGAATAGCAGAACAGCGTTCGGATCACTTGGAGGGTTATTTGTGAATAACCCTCCAAGTGATCCACTACAGGGTCAAAACAGAAAGCACACAATTGCAAGGTAAGGTTGCATCATGTGCGGGGGGTTGCAAAAGTACTGCACTGCTTACTGCTTTCCTTGTTGGAGCATAATCTGTACTGCATGTATCTTCCTGTTCTACCTACTTCATTTAGTGTACCTGTGGTTTGTGACTCTGGCTGCTTTTTGAATTTTTCCCCACCAGTTAGTTAATCATCAGTGATCAGTAGTGTATCTTTTAGATTGTAAGCCCTCAGGGGAAGTGCCCTCCTTACCATCTTGTCTTGAATTGTATTGTGATTGTAATGTCTTCCTTATATTGTAAGGCGCTGCGCAAACTGTTGGCGCTAAATAAATCCTGTATTATAATAATAATATTTTTGACATGAGGAAGCAAAGCCTCATTCCCCTACCAAGATGGCTGCCCCCACACATAAACACAGTGCAGAACTAGGCATGATAAGTCAGTAATAGGGAAAAGATCAGCTGCAGGGACATAAAGGCAATACTGGAGATTAGTCCTTTGACCTCTGCTTGCCTTTTATGGACACAGCTTCCATCGCTTAGTTCCTTTTTTAACTTTCCATATTGGAGAACGTATCATGTTTGCCAGTTGATCATGATTTGCTGAGACATTGAACCTCTGCAACTGTTAGTGCAACAAATGCCTTTCAGTTGCGTTTACTGATATCATCAAGGTTATCTATTAACATGTCAATTGTTGACGAGTGCTGCAGCAATCATCAGGATTTGGTGCCTCTAATGTGTTATAAATACTCATTTAGCAAGTAGCAAAATACAAAGTTGAAATCTATATATGGTTGTTCTGTCTCCTTGGTACAGAGAGCTGAGGTGAGGCACTGCTGGTATTCCATGTGGGACTTCACCCTTTCTAATGGGAGTAACCAACCTCAAGTTCAGTGGAGGGGCCCAGATGGAACAGTAGAACGAATGAATCACAGCCTGCTGAAACCAGTCCCAGTAGTACCAAGCATCACACACAAAGCCCAGCCTCAACCCTTCCAAAAAACGACAGTTACTTTGCCTGTCTCCACTGCAACAGTGGCTTCTTCTGACCGCTAAGTCACTACAGGATTCAGCTGTGATTTAGGGGTCGGAGGATTAAACCATAGCACACAGCACTCTGGGAAGTATTGAATGCTGAAAGTGGAAGCTAGCTATTTCCCTAGTTATCTTCCAGGACAGCAACCTGAGAGATGACTGGCTCTCCCATCTACAGGAAACACAATTAGAAAGAGGTTTAACCTCCCTGGCGGTCTGATTATTTTATTTTTCCTTTTTTGTTCTATCTTTTTTTTTTTACTTTTAAAATTCCCGCTGGTTCCTCCCCCATGCACTCGCAAGGGACGGAACCCGAAAGACGGATGCCGGCATCGGCCGGAGGACACAGCGGGTATCGTGGACAAGGTAAGAGACGGAACACTGTAATCCCAAGTGTGGCTCGGGGTTACCGCTTATGGTACTGAAAATTAATCCCGAGCCACACTCGGGAATACCGCCAAGGAGGTTAAAAACCCCTCCCACCCCCCTCATCCCTCAGTAGAGAGGGATGAGGGGGGTTTGGCAGTCAGTACGTTAAAAGTTAAAATTTCTGCTTTTTGCTCAGCTAAACTGATGTCCAGTTTTCCTGGACATCAGTTTAGTTGAGGAAGCTCTAATTAGGCGGTTTTTGTGGCCATCAATAGATCAGTGCCAATACAGAAAAAGATTTTTCTTCCGTGGGATCTTTCATTGATTCTTAAGAGTCTTACTAAAGATCCCTTCGAACCTATAGAGGAGGCCTCTGTGAAATGGTTGTGTTTTAAAATGTTTTTTCTTTTAGCAGTAACTTCAGCTAGAAGAGTAGGAGACTTACATGCCTTGTAGATCAAAGATCCCTATCTTTCTATTTTGCCAGATAAGGTAATCGTTCAACCAGATCCTTTGTATCTACCTAAAGTAGCTACAGTTTTTCATAGATCACAAGAAATTATTTTGCCTTCTTTCTGCGAGAACCTTAGATGTCAGACGATGTCTTATTAAATACTTAGAAGTTTCCAAGAATTTAGAAAGACCAGTAATTTTTTCGTCTTATTGGGAGGACCAAAAAAGGGCTATTTAGCTTCCCGCTCCACTATTGCTAGATGGATTATGCAGACTATTGTATTTGTGTATAGGAAGGAAGGATTAGAAGTCCCTAAATCCATCAAGGCATATTCCACCCGATCTCTGGCAACTTCATGGGTGGAGAGAGCTGGCGTCTCATTGGAGCAGAGCTGCATTGCGGTCAACTCATGACACCTTTGTGAAACACTATAGAGTGGAGGTCCTGTTGCAGCAAGATCTAGTCTTTGGCAGGAAACATCTGCAGACTGTTGTCCTGCCCTAAGGTAGGCCTGTTGGTTGCTTATTCTCTCAGGTTGCTGTCCTGGAAGATGATTGGGGAAAATCCCAGTTAGACTTACCGGTAGTGGTGTTTTTAAGAATCTTTTAGGACAGCAGGCCTACTTCCCACCCATATTATGGTATATATTTGTATTTTTATTTGTTGTTTTTCCCTCGTGCACTGGGGGAGGTACTTTACTTTAATCTCTACTGAGGGACGCGGGGGGTGGGAGGGGCTTTGAAACCTCTTTCTGATTGTGTTTCCTGTAGATGGGAGATCTAATCATCTCTCAGGTTGCTGTCCTGGAAGATTCTTAGAAACACTGTTACCGGTAAGTCTAACTGGGATTTTCCAGCTATTTCGAGCATTGCTTGGACAAATTAGCATGATGGCAATATTTACACAAGTTTGTGTAGCGCCCTTTAGTTCTATATCTGGACTGTAATCAATCTGGATGCTGGTTTCTCTGAGTTCTGCAGGATTCCCTGAGTCTGGTGGATTATTTCCCCCTGTTGCTGGGTTGCGGCCTGAGCATACAGTGAGGGAGGATCCATGCCCAGACTGTTACTATGCATCTGACTCTGACCAATCCCTGAGCAGGCTGACTCAAAAGTATGGCTGGAGGTGATAAATGTTTGGGGACACCTTCCAGAACTCTCTCTCTCCCCTGGGGCCCTCCCCGGGAGGAGGTCTGTGTGCTACAGGATGCCTGGTCTAGGCCTCAGCATGTGGCAGTTGCTGGGGGCCTAGAGGCCTAAGATACTACAGGATGCCTGGTCTGAGCCTCAGCATGTGGCAGATGCTGGGAGCCCAGAGACCTTAAATGCTACTGGAATGTACCTGATGGAAGCTGGGCTGGAGGTGGAATCTGCCTACGGAAGAGTGTTGCAGAGGAGCTGGTGAGACCTACCGTCTGGACCCCTGTAAGAGATCCCTCACCCTAATTTCAGGTACTATGCAGAAGAGAAGCCAGTTGGTGCACTACAAGTCCTGTGACAATTCTCCTTCAGAGTCCTGGACTATTCCTGACTGTTCTCTGTGCTACTATATATTACTGATCGCTCTTACAGGACTGTTGTGCTACTGTTTCAAGCTGTTGCTAAGGGAGAAATCTCCCCTGGGGCCCTCCCCGGGAGGAGGTCTGTGTGCTACAGGATGCCTGGTCTAGGCCTCAGCATGTGGCAGTTGCTGGGGGCCTAGAGGCCTAAGATACTACAGGATGCCTGGTCTGAGCCTCAGCATGTGGCAGATGCTGGGAGCCCAGAGACCTTAAATGCTACTGGAATGTACCTGATGGAAGCTGGGCTGGAGGTGGAATCTGCCTACGGAAGAGTGTTGCAGAGGAGCTGGTGAGACCTACCGTCTGGACCCCTGTAAGAGATCCCTCACCCTAATTTCAGGTACTATGCAGAAGAGAAGCCAGTTGGTGCACTACAAGTCCTGTGACAATTCTCCTTCAGAGTCCTGGACTATTCCTGACTGTTCTCTGTGCTACTATATATTACTGATCGCTCTTACAGGACTGTTGTGCTACTGTTTCAAGCTGTTGCTAAGGGAGAAGACATAGTCCTCTAAATTGTTAATCGGGTATCCTGCAACCCTAACCCTCTCTCCTAGTTGATACTGTGCAATAAATGCTAAAACGACCCAACAAATCGAGTCTGTTCTGTTCCGGAGCTGAGAAAGAAGGGCCAGTGGCTCGCAAAACAGGTAGGAGAGCCCTAGTTCATGTCCAGCAGCTCCTTCGGGGGTGAGCAATTGCTAAAGTTCTGTATGTTATTATGCACATATAAATGTCTG
>NW_017306709.1:100565-102999 GCF_000935625.1 Nanorana parkeri
CAGGATAACTCCAACCTCTTTTTTATGGTTCCCAATAAAAATTTCACCCCCAAAAAATATTTGAAGTGAACCTGTGCCTAGACTATGCACAATAAAATATTTACCTATTCTGAACAAGCAGAAAAAGCACATGAAAATAAGCCCTCATCTACCTCTGTAGCTACAGGCACAGTGGCAAAATTCATCTTCAGTTATTGTCATTAGATGTAGTGGCTGCATTTGTTTTCATTTTTTCAGACTAATACAATTTTAGAAGTTGTATCAGCAAGTTTAGAAAATATTTGCTGATCTTGCCAGAAATGCAGTGTCTGTGACTTCCTGTGAGATTAACTAGAAGCAAAAACAATGTTATCTTCCTTATCTACTAATTCCATCATACATGTACTGGAGATAAATAAGGGCACACGTGTTGTAATGGCGATGCACAAGGGCAGACAGGAAGTGTGTTGTTCGCAAGATAGTTAGTAAAAATAAAGGAAAAGATGCAGGCACCTCATTTAAGGACTGCTAAGCTGCAATATATTAAACGTTTGTTTTTGGATTTAGATACTCTTTAACGCTTCCATTGCCAATTATATCATATCATATACCACAAGCCATGGCATTGAAGGACTTTGAAAAAAGGCATTGAAATACAAGCTTACAATTTGTTTTCAATCTCATCAACAGGCTCCTGGCTACGATGTAAAAAATGATCAGGTAAGAAACCAAGGCTTACACATAGTCATCTTTCGTATGCAAAGTTACATGGGGGAATTGGGTTCCCAGATCCATTTAAATACTATAGAGGTGTGCACTTAACCAGATTACTAGATTGGAGTAGACCTATTAACTTTAAATTATCAGTCTCGCAGGAACAAAGGCTATAGAGATGTATTTGCCAGGCATCATATCTTAAATCATTGGGGGGCCATCCACTAACAGGGCCCACACTAAAGTGCAGGGCGATTATCATCTCTTATAATAACTTCAGACTCGGTCACCTGTCCTGTGACCTTGGTGCTAGGTAACCCTAAGTTTATACCAGGGATACAGGATAAACAATTTTTAAATATTAGAGATCGAGGGAAATTCAGATTCTATGAATTTGTGTCCCAAGAAGGCGTACCGTCGATTGCCTAGCTTACCGAGAGCTATTCTCCCAGATTACGTAGATGGCAGATATTGCAACTGTCTAGCTTATTGCAGTCCCTTTAAAGTGACATTAAAGGATAATTTTTTCCCCCCTCCCGATGTTAGTGTAGGGACTTACGTTGAATGATGCCCCTTAATCCAATCATCTTCTTCTTTAGTGTAGTTTTCAGATGTCCCTCCAGCGCTGGTGCGGGTCTCCGATCCAGAGCTGACTCCTCTGTTCTAGCTGGCACCTCCTGTCCCACGGTGTCTGCATGCGGGTGCACGCTGCTCCATAGACTTACCTTGTGTCTCTCCTCATCTCCCGGCCAAACATCTGAACTACGCATGTGCCCGCCCCAAGATCCTTTGCGGGCGCCCGAGACTCTTCAGACGTTCGAACGGGAGCGTGCGGCGAAGACACAAGTAATTTTAAACCTGTTTGAAAAGGTTTTTTTTTTTTTACTTTTGCATATATCTACTGCTTGCTAGAAGTAGATATATGCAAAAAAAGTGAGGGTTTAATAACCCTTTAACAGAAGATCTGATGCGACAATGATACTTATTCCTTTTGAGAGATTGTGTTGTGAAAAAGGGATGTTCAGGCATGCTTTATCTAAAATATATCATATTCGTAATGAACCTGTGGACCAATTTTGCCCTCTGTTCCTCAGTAAGTGGGAAAGAGACCTACAAAGACAGTTTACTGAGAAACAAAGGAATGATGTATTATACTTTTCACAATATTCCTCCATTTCTAGTAGAGTTCAACAAGCAGGATACAAAATCCTAACACGAGGGTATAGAGTTCCAACTATTTTACATAGGATTAGGTCAGAAGAGTCAGATAAGTGTTGGATATGTGTAAAGAGGGCAGTATTTTTCACATATTTTGGTCATGTTCTACAATACAACCCTTCAGGGACCAAGTCAGGAGTTACATTAAAAGATTACCCAAATCGATTTGGGGAAAAATCCGGCAGCTTACTTATCACACGTTTCTCCTCTCTCCAGAAAGAGATATAGGAGCTCATTGATAATACACTTAGTCAATGCAGCAAGAATTTGTATACGCATCTACTAGAAAAAGGAGACGCCTCTATCGATTCAACTGTGGTTCTCCAAAATTGCTGAAATTAGAGAAATGGAGGAACTTACAGCATCTCTATACCATAGAGAAGAGAAATTTGGAGATACCTGGACGAGTTAGATGCGATTCATCCATTCTCAGGAATATAGGAACATTGTATCAAGTTCGGTTATTAGTGTGGATATTTAATCAAGACAATCTAAAATAATGGGACTTACACTAGAATGTTTT